>NC_045614.1:41377083-41680114 GCF_009829155.1 Mustela erminea
TTCAAGCTTAAATGCACTTGTTCTCTCCTCATTAGACAGAAATCAACGGATTCTATGTTAGAAGCCCTTTGGACATCGGATACATTTTGTTAAATTTGTCTTTGTGTTTATTTTCTCAATTGAAAGGGATTTGAGTCCTTCATTTTTTCTGTATAATTATTGTTTCCTAATAAAACATTCCTATGAAACTTGTTTTGGGATCATTGCTGTGTGTGATTTTATCTATTTACCTGAAGTATCCTATGGTTATACCAGTACAATTGCAAGACTTCTCAGAGCCTAACATGGCAATATGCATAGGAAATGCTAATAAACTTAGGGAATTTTTAACAAGAGGACATAAGTACATGATACAGAAGGACCCTTTATCTTGTGGAACATCTTTATGTTAGCCTTTCACATGTCCTAACCCTTACATATTATTATGACACTGGTAAACTTCTCCAGGTTCTTCCCATTAAACAAGCCTTATCCCAGGACTGTGTTTGGCTTAGTTCATCAGAATACCAGGAATAGTTGAAAGCAGAAATCAGCCCATCCTCTTGTAAAACAGCAACACATTACAAGTAATCACATGGTAATCAGGGCATTTTTGTGGTCTTATATACAAATCAATTACTTTTATCTTTCAAAATTTTAAAAGACTACACCTTGGTTGAATGGAAAGAGGAAAGGTGTCAGTGTTTATAACTGCTGGCATAACTTCCATATTTCATTTTCCCACTAAAAAAGACCTGGTATCTTAACATATTTTAATTAATGCTGAGCCCAAGCTATCACTGTATACAGAGATGTTTTATATTGTGGAACTCTTTATTAAAATTTTGATCCAATCAATTTTGGCTACTACAATCCTTGGTTGGTTCTTGCTTCTTTGAAATGCACATTAGTTTCTCAAATTGCCTCTCTGCCTCTCTTATTTCATTGTGAATCTTTTCCTTCATTCTCTTTACATCTCTATCTTTCTTCCTGAGTAACTAGAACTTGAAGATGTTCATTGCAAATAAACAGATGTATTTTTGTGTGCATTTTCAATTTAGCAAGACCAGAATTAAGATGGGTCATTTACTGTTAAATAAAAATACAATCTAATTCTCGGAAAATAACAATCTTATTTTCACATCATACTTTGTAATTTTCCAAGCACAGAGTTACTGCTTCATTGGCGTATAATAACGGAGGTCAGAAGCTTGGGCTCAGGATCAAGGCAGATGTGGTATTTGAATCAAAGTCACCTGTTACTAGGAGTCTAAGTGTGGAAAGTTGCTCAACTTTTCTTTATTTCAGCTTCTTCGTCTGTAAAATGGAGCTATGAATATACTACCTCAAATAGTTGTGAAAATTAGGGTACATAATACTGAAAGTTTTTGCTCAAAATTTAGTACATAGTGTACTAAGTGCAGATATCTTAGATAGTGGTGGGGTAAGGGCTTCACTACCTTGACATCAGCACACATTTTTCCTCTACTTTGAAAATATGAACATTCATGCCCAGATGGGTTGAGTTATTCAAGACTACAGAGCTAATTAATGAAAGAGTCATGCCTAGAACCTAACTTCATTAAACCTGGTTTAATGTTCCTTAAACTTCAACAAAGGTAGTAGAATATGTATATATTATATATATAATTTCATATAATTTTCTCCTGCATTATCCTCATCAATCCATGTTCCAAGAACTCTGAGCAACAACCAGAATAATTAGTTGCTTATAAGACATGATATGAATGAATATTTGAAAGACATTTGTGAAGTCATTACAGTTGTTATCTCTGTGTGCTCAATACCCATGGCCTCTTCTGAAAGTAACAGCTTGACCTCTATTTGGAAATCTAGAGGTCCCTTGTAAGTTATCATTAACGTGTAACACTCTCCAGTGGTGCAGGAGTTGAAGAGTGCTTTTATAACTGGATTCGGCCACACTCTATCTCTCTAAATCTTAAAAATGATCCAAATAATGAAATTAATTGGCCTGTATTCATCCTGACTTTGGTGCTTTATAGAGACCCACCATTAGTTGAGATTACCTAGTTCCTTGAGACTGCTTTGTCTCTATTCTTTCAGAAACCTGTTTTTTTGTTTTACCCTTGATTCTGGGGGCTATATCTTATCTGTTTCTCAAACAAAAACAAAAACAAAAAGGCTTAGCTAGAGTTGGTTTTTGTAGAAGGAACTCCAACTCATAGGAGTAAGCTAGTACCACAAAATGTTGCAAAACCACCCCAAAACTCAGTGGCATACAATAATAAGTATTTATTTGTCATTTATATATCTTCAGGTCTGCTGGGATTTGGCATATACAGGCTGGACACAGCCTCAGGCTGTAGGTTGAGTCTAGGTGAGTAGCAGGTTCTTCTCATGGCAAAAAGGCAGGAACTCAAAAAAAAAAAAAAAAAAAAAAGGCAGGAGCTCAAGAGGGCAAGCTCAATCATGCAAGCACATTTCAAGCTTCTGTCCTATCTTGTCTACTAATGTTCCATTAGCTAAAGCAAATCAAAAGGACAAGCTCAAAGTCAAAGGGTGAAACGATCATGCTACCTGCAAAGATGGGGAAGGGGCAGCAGTGAATAGTTGCTGAGCAGTGATTTTATCTACTGCAGCCAGACCAATCTGCATTAAGAAGTCATCCAATTCTGCTAAGGAATTTCCTTCTAAAATGCAAACACTATCAGAGAAGAAAACATAATGCTTTTCCATTACAACTCATCTTACCTTTTTGTCCAGTTGGCTAGAAGGCAGGGTCCACGGATAGCTAAGAAGTGTCATCTGTGAAATGAAACACAGATGGATGCAGATTACCAAGGGGGATTGGGGTTCAGGATAAGGGGAAGCCTAAACTCACAGCACAGTATAGAGGGACATGTGAAAAATCCCACTAAGGAAGACTCTTGGGAACTAAGAAAAAGGTAAATTTCGCTGCATATGTGGGTGCCTTCCTATACATTAAGAGAGAAGGGGGAAAAAAAGGAATTGATAGATTCCTTAGATTTCTAAGAATGGGCCCTCAGTTTAGGGTTTACATAAAATGGCTTAATATTGTTTCTATTTCCTTGTGCTCTCTATAGCTACACTGTCAGTTTGGAGTGGATGGTTATAAAAAAGCTACCATAGAGTCTTATACATGGGAGAGCCAGATTGTTTTTTATTCTGATTCTGGGAGAGCATCTTCCTTTAGGTCATTTCTGGTTTTTAATTTCTCAGTTGTGTTTTAGATGAGGTCATCAGAGCTGCCAGGTTGCTCATGTCATAAAATACACAGAGCAATGGGATGCTGAGGTCTAAGGAAGCTTCCGAGAAATGTTAATTATTGTACCAGTAGGGGTCCAAAGAAGTAAGTAGAGAGACCATGCCCATATCTGAAGTTTCAAGTTGTCTACAAGTGTTAAAATGTGAATACATGTGAAAGTTTGTACATATGAGTGTGAAGAGAGAAGAGTGGTTCCTATATAATCTTGTTTGGATATTTGTAAGAATATAATTAAAAGATAAAATATCCTCCTTTGGACGGGGCACTGTTCCACTCCCAAGTGTATCAACATCCTTTAACTATACCCTCATGCAAATTAGGTCAAAATATGACTTAACAATCAGCTGCTCTCAGAATAAAGTGTATTTTCTCCAAGCCTGTTTTAAACAAAATGAATGGCATACACCCTCATAAAGAGAGATGATGGACATTATGTACTCCATGAAATTTCCCATTTCAAAATCATGACATTTTATACCATAAAGAGATAGTAATTATACTATATACTCCCCAAACTTAAAAATTAAAAAAAAAAAACTAGTGGGAAAAGAGAAATAATAGGTCCTACAAAGAATGCAATTAGGCAGAACTAGATTAGAGAATCCACAGAGGATAAGCCACAGGGCTGATTATCTTGAATTTAATTTGCTGCTTTTGATATTTTCCCCCTGCATTTTAGTGATTCCATAGAGATCAGTTTGCAACAGCTTCATTTTTCAATTGGTCTGTTTATTTATTTATTTACTTATTTATTTATTGCATCAGGCATAGTAAAAGTTAACCACCAGACCAATTATTAGTATTTCAGCTGCCTTATCATTTCCAAAGGGAAAGTAACAGTCTGGTACCTGACATCTAAATCTCTTCCCTTGAGGCAGGTGCAGACCAATATTTTTTTTTTTTTAAGGGGCACTTGAATTGTTATGTAAGTGCTGGGACTGTTGAGAATGGATTCAAGTCTTATGGTTGGAATAAAAGCTCTGTGCCTTCTCTAGCTCTTGAAATACCAGAGTTTTAACTAAGGTGCCAACAAGCTATAAATAATCAAGTAGTGTCTTTTTTTTTTTTTTTTTTTTTTTTTAACAGAACAGCCAGGAATTATTACAGGGGGTGAGAGCTGTAAATTTATGACTACTTCATTTTCTATAAAATTCATGAAACTCATTGTCGCCTCATCTAGGTGTACTCTGTCTGCCCCATGGCAAAAGGTATGATGATTTTAGGTTCCTTTATATTTTTCTCAAGAAATTTCATCACATTCAAGATTCTGTGAACACTTTGCTCCCTTTACCACAAATGTGGCAGAGAAGAAGGAGGGACTGTCCCTCCATAGAGACCCCACTACTCTTGCCTACAACTTCCTTCATTCTCATGACTGTTAATTTCTCCAGAGTTCAGTGATTTTTTTCTTCCTCTTTTTCTATAACATTCAACCTTCTTTCTACTTAAACTGAGCTCTGAGCTTTACAAAGCACAGTGTTCAGTAAAACAAAAATGTACTATATTGGAGTTTGGCAACTAGCTCTTTTTACTTGAGAAAGCCCTTTTTGGTCTATCCCACCACCTTCAGTATCACAAGTTGTTTGTTTCTGTTTTTTTTTTTCTTAAATAACATACAGTTATGCTCTGAGAATAATCTGGTAATACAGTAGCAACTAACTTTAATGAAGCACTTTTTTCCTCTGAACATTGGCTTGGGAAAGAGATCGCAACAGTGAGAGACCTGGGGCTTAAAGTTGCATGAGCAGAATTCTAATTTTACATGTTAGTAGCCAGTGCATTTTCTGTTCCTTTGAATATCAAAAACTGTAGAACTTTTAGGAAACAGAAGGTAAAAGGACAAGAAAATCTGGCTCTGATAGTCCTGCTGGTGTTATTTTTCTTACAATATTGCATTCCACATGGAAAGGACTTAAGACTTCTTCTGGAGAGTCATGAGACTAACTTAATACCACCCGTTCTTCAGTGTGAAGAAAATAAGCTCTTTATGCTATGGGTCCTTTTTTTTTTTTTTTTTTTTTTAAGGCCAAAGGTAAACAAGAAAGGTAATTTAGAAATTGGACTCTCTTATAGCTGAATACATGATATAAGGCAATCCTCAGCATAAAGCCAACTTGCTTTTTCCAAGGAGGCATTTAAGTTTCTTTAAGGTCTGAACTATCTACTTATAATTTTTAAATTACTACCTTATGCATATTTAAATCAATTCTAGAATATCATATGTTGATCATGAGTTGATCCTATCTCTTCCTAGTGACCTTCAACCCAAGTACATCTGTCATCAGCAGGGCTACCTTCTGAATCCTCTAAGAGAAATTTCTCACAATTCCCTTTCTCAAAAAGTTGTTCAAGATTTAAAATCTATGTAGGAGGCAGTTTCTGCAAATTTTATCTCAAGCCTCATGTTTTCATTTGGATAATCTGAGAAGAACTGGTTTCTTGTTCATACTATAGGTATAAAGTCACGCTCTCCAATTACTGGGTGGCCTTTTAAGCAATCTTAAAAACCTTGTTTACAACAAGCATCCAACACTTGTGGTTATGAGATCGCACCTGCCAGAACAATTATGAAGCCTGTATTAATTGTCTATGCCTGGCCTCCCTTGTTAACAATTCTATGCTGTGACCTCTGTGAACTTTTCCAACTGGCATCAGTTGTGGTCGTTTTGGGCTAATGTAAACCTTGAAATAATTCTTTGATCCAGAAAAACATAATTGAGAGCTGCTGTAAACTGAGTAACACTCCTTCCCCCTAAGATATCCACATCCTAATGCCCAGAACTTGTGAATACATTAGTTTATTTGCCGAAAGAGAATTAAGGTTGCAGGCAGAAGAGTGCTAATCACTTGACCTTATAAAAGAGAGATGATCCTAAATTATACCAGTGGGCCCAAATAATCACGAAGGTCATCAAAAGTGAAAGAGTGAGGCTGATGGATTAGGCAAAGACAGGAGATGATGAAAGAAGCTTTTTCACATGAGAGGCACTCTGGACTGCCCTTGCTGCCTTTGAAGACAGAGGAAGGTGGCCATTAGTTGAGGTATGAGAGTAGCTTCTAGAAGCTGGCAGCAGTTCTCACTTGACAGCCAGCAAGGAAATAGAGACCTCAGCCCTATAACCCCAACGAACTGACCTTGGCAACAAGCTGAAAGAACCGAAGAATGGGTCCTTTCCCAGAGCTTCCGGAGAGAGAGAGGGGATCTATTCTTCTTTCTAGGGTCTCATTATTCCACTACTCAAGGATTCAGGCTAGGTTGTCAAATTTTAAGGTTTTTGTCAAAATGCTGCCTTTACCTAAGAATAACACAATATTATCATAATTTCATATCACTTTAAAATAGGCAAAATTATTTCTTTGTGTGTTTTTAAGTGATTTAAAATATGCAAAACGGAGAAAAAGCCAGGTATGCTAAGGAGAGGCTCATGACTTCCATGGCCTGAGTGTGGGAAGCAGAGTGTGTGGGGAACAGCATGGGGGGGGACCTGGGGTGAGTGGTGACGTCTGGGATGTGGTGGATTCTGGATGTCGTTTTTGGGAGTCAAAATTTATCCCAAAAAGATCCATTCAAGGACTCTCTGCAAACAAAGGTCATGATCAAATTGGGAGTTAAGAACGTTCATGCCGAAGGATGTAATGAAGTTAAAACTATTGTTATCGTCTAGCCCCTGCCCTCCCCAGGAAAGACAAAAAAACTGGTAGGTTTGGGGATAGAGGTACAATAACAACAACATTCATAAATATACATGTAATATTTTATCACATTCAATCTTCAGGATTATATTCCATTTAATTAGCTAAGCAAACTGAAACTAGGAGACTAGAATGCCCCCCACAGGTAATGAAGTCAAGGGTCAGAGTGCTAGCACCAGCCCTTGTGGAACAAATTCATGCTCTTCTGTATTCATGGGATAGGTCTTTGTGCTTCCATCATCAACCTATCTATAAAAGAGTCAGTGATTATGTCTAATCCCAAAGATTATAAGAGATCAGAACTGTGTATGAGCCCAAAGCTCCATTTATTAATATGAAGAAGGCGCTTTAGAACCCAGAGTAGCAAAATTAGTCTTCCTGCTCACTACAAGTGCTCTAATCATGTTAACGAAAATTCATAAAAATGAAAATAAATGATCTGACTCTGTAAGTAAGAGAAAAAAAGTAATCAAGTCTGCCTAATTTTTTGGAAATAAAAGGAGTTCCTCTTCACTGAGCACTTAGATTATGGCAGCTTAAACACTACTCTTGACATTGAGAGAATGAGATGACATGACTGTCCCATTTTACTGGAGGAGAACAGAGGCCCAGACAGGGTAAGTAATGGTGCCCAAGGTTACTCAGGGAGTAAGGGCAGGGTCAGGGTCCGAGTGAAGGAATTTGTATCTCAAAAGTTTCTCACCTTCCTGTCACATTGCCTGAAGTCTAAGAGGGAGGAAAGAAAAGGGGACATGAAGGATGGTCCAAGTAGCTTTTTGGTGATTTACAGAGTGACTTACAACATAGAAGGAGCTCTAAGACTTCCAGCATAAACTCAAATCCATTGATCTCTTTGAAAAACTTGAGAGAGTATATGAATCTAGGAAACTGCCTAACTTTCTAGAGAAATGTTTCATAATTTTTGCCAAATTCTGAAAGAAGTATGTAACCTGGTCATATAAGAGCCATCACAGTAAAAGAAGGTGAGCCTTGTTCCCTTCCTGGCCTTGACATCTTGGTGCTGGGAATGTGCAGTTATCTTCAATCAGTTATGATCCAAATTATTATTATTATCCAAATAATTGATTATCAGAATCAAGATCGATCTACGTTACCTCCAGACAGAAGTCTTCCAGAGCACTGCTCTTGTGTTGTAGGGCTTGGATTCTTCCTTCTTCTCCTATCTCCTCACCTTTTCATTCCTCCCTCAACTGAGGAAGTGTGGTAAAACAGAGAGAAAAAATAGAGCAACTTTGTTAGCTAAGAAACAAATCAAAGTTAGGCTACAAAATACATTCAACTTTGTAGAGTGTACTACTATTGTATATGGCTGTTTCATGACAAAATACCTGAAAGATGTTAAGTCTCTGGTTGATAGACTAATATAAACACCATAAAGCAGAAAGGGATGGGGGAAGGACAGAGAGAAAGGACTCCCATGGGGCCAACTGTGGTAGACGGCCAAGGGCCAGGATGGTGAACTGGATGGTGCAAGGTATAACATTATTTGCCCCACACCCTCCACGATGTTTGTGACACCATGCAGGTAAGACAGTTTTCTTTCTGGCATGGACTGCACCTTACAATACTGCAATAGAATAATAAGCGTTTGAATCCAGGAAGCAGTGAATTCGTTCTTGAGAATAGCTTTGTTGAATCAATGGCACACAAAGTTCAAAAACATGAAAAGGGTCTCTCTGCCATTAGAAACTCCTGTTTAAAGCAAATTTTAGACCTTGTTAAGGTAAGACAGAGGGTTATGTTTTTTCCTCTTGTTTTGATTACTTCAAAAGGCCACCAAGTTTACAGACAGCCCTTAAACTTGATCTATTAACTTTCCCTAGGAGCATAACGGCCCAGTAAACAGTGCCTCAGGCAGCCTGCTTTCCTCCCAGAGTACTGTGTGGCTGGTCAAAAGGGACCCTTGGGGCTGGGGATTCATACTGGGAAGAAAGAAATACAGGACTCTTGACAAGACAATAAGCAAAAATGTCAGGTGCTGAATTTTATTTGTGTATCAATCATTTCAAAAACAGGTTCTACTATTCCTGTTCACTCACCTACTTTTTTCTTTAATGGTTGCTTTTTTTTTTTTTTTTAATACTACATAAGCATTTCCTTTCACTAGTATGTGGGAAGGCATTTTAATTATTTAACCTTACCCAACACTCAGTTGACCAAAATATGGGTTCAAGACCTGACCAAATTATAGTTGTTTTATGCTACTAACATCACTGCCAGCATGCCTAGGTCAGGAAAGCTTACAAAGAATGTAAGTTCTCCTGGAATACATTTGCAAAATATCCTTTGTTCTTCTCACATGGGAACTTGTTCACCAGTTGGTTAGTGCCTATTTTCATGAATCTAAATTAGGTATTTTTTAGTTCTAGAAATAAAAGGAGTTTTAGAGGTCATATTGTCCATAGGATCAAATATGTTTCCTCTCCAGCACCAACTCTCATTGACTGGGCCTTGTCACCTGAAATACTGTGTTAAGTAGGTTTCTGAAACTCCGGAAGTATTCAACAGCAGAATAGCTACGATTAAGGTCTACTGTCTTGGCTATGGGTGCTGAAAAGGGGTAGAGCTATACCGATGGATATAGCTGTCACACTGTTCTAGCCTAACTCATTCATTTACAGGTGATAAACTAACTTCCAGAATGGGAAAATGACATAACCACAAGTCACTCCAAGACTAACACAACCAGAGATAGAATTTAAATATAGACCTGAGTTCTTCGCACAACCACAATGAGCACATAGATAGGACGAACCTGTGAGTATTTGTGATTCACTGATTTTAGTTTCCCATCATTGTTGATGTCAACTTCTCCACCATTAGGTGGTTCTTCTTCTGGTAGATAATGCTTATTAAAATATTCAGAGAGAGGGACACTTCACAACTTCTTTTTTTTTATGTGACTTGCTCTTTCAGATAACTTGCTATGACAGCATAAAAAAGAATAGGAGCACAGGGCTCTCTACATGGGGAAAAGAATGAACACTGGTGAATTAATTTTAGCTCCAAGAGCATGGAGAAAGGAGGTAGGGAAATGTATGGCTTGGGAAGGAAGGGATGTGGGTTTATGATATTATCTGCAGTCTTCGTCTCCCTTTAACACTCCCAGAATGCTTCAGCCTCCTAGCTTCACACCTTTTTTTCTGTGTGGAAAACTGTCCTTCTAAATATTGCCGTGGCTCACTCCCTTACTTCTTATGAATCTCCATGTTTAAATATCAGCTTATCAGACTGATCCTCTCTCACCCTATTTAACAAGAACACAAGCCCTCCTGTCCCTCTGTCTCTTTACCCTGATGTGTTTTATCTATAGCATATACCACCTTGCCATTGCAATTTGTTTATGGTTATATTTCTATAACACACCAGCTGACACAGAATTTTACCTTTGTGATACATGATGCACTTCTCCTTATTCTCACTGCAAGAGTCGAAGGTCCATGATGAGCATAGATGGCTTCATTCCTGGCTTATTTCTCAGCCCAAAGAATAGTCATGGACACAGAGTAGGCCTGCAAATAAAAATGTGTTGACTTGATTCATTTGAAGTGATAGTCAAAGTTAAACCATTCTAGCTTTCTACTTTTGACACTAATGTTGGCCAACAACGGCCCATGGGCCACACCCAGTTTGAAATCTGTTTGTATAAATAATAATTTTTCGGAACACACCCATTTCCTATTTGTTTACATATTGTCTCTAGCTGTTTTCATATTACAATGTCAGAGCTGAGTAGCTACAACAGAGATTGTATGACCTGTGAAGCCTAAAATATTTCCCCTCTAGCCCTTTGTTAAGAAGGTGTGCTGACCCCAGCTGAAGAGCATCAGCAGGGATGAAAGTGGTCAGTGGTGGCCATAGCGGTCTTCCCTAACTGATCAAGAGGATCTGCCAGAAGTAACTGGATGGTGGGATGGCTCAGACTCAATTCTCAACACCTTCAGCAGGCTTCAAGTGCAAACTTTTGAGTAAATTCTAGATTCATTCCACAAATTTTTCTTGTGTAGCGACAATGTGCCAACCTCTTCCAAGGCTCTGTTTCACATCACTGAACAAACACAAAAGTCTTTGCCCCTTGAAAATGTACATTCTAGCAGCAGAGACAGACATTAACCAATGAAAATATGAAATAAGTAAAGGATTTGGTACATAAGCATCAAGTGCCATGGATGAAGAAAGAGGGGGACAGAAGAAGGGGGTGCTAAGAATACGTAAAAATAGAAGGGACGTAAGACTTTACAGAACATGTAGGACCCACTGAGAAGATATTTTGAATTCTTGAAAAGGGTAATTACCAGCTATGGGAATCCTTGAAGTCAAACAGACCAGCTAGTTCAAAGAGCCCGGGGCAAAAGTGAGGCTGCTGGTTTTGAGGAACAGCCGGGAAGCCCCTGAGACCGAAGAAAAGGAAAGGAATAGATTGGGCGTCCAGAGTGAGAACATTGTTTTAATGAAAAACTCTAATTGGTAGGGAGATACAATTTAACAGATGATGGACAAACTTCCTGGGGACATTCAATATTATCAAACAAGATACTGTAGAATAATTGTTAAATGAGTAAATTTTATTGGCTCAAATTCATTAACTCTCCCCAAATTTCCAACTGACAGACTTTGCCCCATGTATTTGGAGTGTCTAAGTTGAAGTAACCTTTGACCTTTTGATTTCATATGGCTCTGATCCCTGAATTCCTTCAGAGAGTTCTTGCCCAAGAAGGAAACATCTATCATGAGGAGCAGAAAGTTCTCTGCAGTCAGATTGCCAGACCCTGACTCCTAGGACCTCCAAGTCACAGGGCCTTTCTCCATGAGCCTCCGTTTTCCAGTCAGTGACATGGACAGAAAAAGAGTGACTACCTCACAGGGTGAACTCTAAAGGATGAAATGTAAGTTTGAACTCACCTCCACTCTGTAAGCATTTATGTA
Organism: Mustela erminea; assembly: GCF_009829155.1. Lineage (NCBI taxonomy): Eukaryota > Metazoa > Chordata > Mammalia > Carnivora > Mustelidae > Mustela > Mustela erminea. The sequence goes on from NC_045614.1 coordinate 41,388,971, forward strand.
CATGTTAGCAGGTATAATGACATACCCTGCCTGATCTCTGCCGAAGCTGCTTGGGTGCCGAAGAGAATTCCCTCTCTCCTGAGGCAGCTTGTGGATGTCTTGGGCAGGTCTGCTGATTAAGATATTGAGCCGCAATCCACCTGCCTGCAATTTGCAGTACTAGCCCTGGTTCTATCTCTTAAAGTCAAATAAAGCCCATCCATCTCCCACGTGAAAGCCCTTCCGTGATTAAAGGTAATCACTCCATCCCTCTAAAGTCTGTCTGTTTCTTCAGCCAAGCCTCATTTCACTGTTTCCCTTTCCCCTTACCACACTAGCTTGCACATTTGACCTTGCTCCATTTGCCTTAAATCTATCTTAAATTACATTTACACTTCTTCCCAACCACTCTCTCCTTGCCCACCTTTCGATTTAATTAATTCCATTATTACTGTGACATGTCTAGGTTTATAACATGTGCCTTCTCTCCTCTAGCCCTCTGCCTACAGCTGATTAGTTTCCCTTCCTTCTTCTTTTTTATTTTATCTTTTTACCATAAACAACTGAGTTCTGGTTTAACCAGCATGAAGGGTGGGGGTGGGAATCAAACTTCCTCTGTCCTGATCTTGAAACACACGAATAGCCCAATTTTTGTCATCCTTCTAACTCATTTTGAACTGAAAGTCAACCAATACATTTCCCACAACTCACTTCACACATAATGCTTCTGGGCCTCATGGCCCTGATTTGGCATTTGTACAGCAAGCTGGTCTTTTGACCCCAAAACATGACCTTATTATTGTTTTCCCTACTTAAATTGCCTCCATTAGCTTATCATGATCTCTTGGTATCATTGCTACCTGTGAACATTTCAATGGCATGTTTTCCAAATCCTCATGCAAGTGATTGATTAAAATATTAAAATCTCAGGACTAAAGACAGAACCTTGTGATACACCCTTAGCTAGCTCCCAAAGTCTAATAAGATCCCATGTGGTAAGGTAATTCTGCTGATTATAACTCACACAGATGACATAACATAGTTTTGATTGCCCTCTGACCATGAGCATATGATGAGGAACTTCTCAAATTCCTTCCTCTACTCTATAGCATTTTATGTTTTATTCATCAGGTATGAACCTGATATAAATGAAAAATGGCAGAGTGTTGATTGGGCCTGTTGTTTACATAGCACCCATTTAAAACACACACACACACACACACACACACACAAAGGTGATGTCTGTCTTTTCCTTAAAACCATTCAGTGCACTCTCTGGCAGAGTCGGTAACAACTATCAAATATTCTATGTGTTCCTTTATGTTTTGAAGATCTTGTGCCTTTAGGCAGGGCCTGGTAACTTGTTCTGGCAAGGACATTTGAAAGGAAGGGACCTGTGTCACTCTCTGAACAGTGACAATTTCAGATACAAATCAGCATTTTTTTTTTTTTTTTTTTTTGCTCTGCCTCAATGATTGCTAAGATGATGGTGTTCAGCAGGTGTAGCTACTGGATGGCAGGGCCTCTGTTGCCTGGTCCCTGAATTACTGGGTAGAGCAGAGTCTCCTGCTTGCATGCATGGATCCTGTATAGAGTGTGGGTGAGAAATGAAACATGTTTGTAGGTTAAATCACAAATGTTTGGGGAGTAGTTTGTTATTACAGCATGACCTAGTCGATTCTGACTCATTCCTTTCTCCTGTTCTGAGAGTAAGGTTCAGACTCCAACAATGTGCTAAGAGGACCTGTGTGTCTTGACATCCATTTCTCCAGCCCTTTTGTTAGGCGTCTGGCTCTCTCTCTAGCCACATTGACCTGGTCACTGGTCCTGGAATGTGCCATACTCTCTCTAGACGTGAGGCTTTCATGCATGTTGGGCCCTGAGGATCCAAGTTTCCTCCACCTGAAATGCTCTTCTTCCCTCTCCAGACATGTTTTGAGCACTTTCCTTTCAGGCCCTGAGTGAAGTACCACTTCCTCGGGGAACATTTCTTGACTCTCACAAATTATGTTAGAATCCCCATCAAATGCTTCCCTAGCATCCTATCTCTCTTTCAAAGCACTCTTACATTCTTGCTTTTATTAAATGTGCAACACTTTTTAAAGAAGATTTATTTCTCTATTTGAGGGAGAGAAAGAGAGAGAGAGAGAGAGAGTGCGCGCACGAGTGAGAAGGGCAGAGACAGAGGAAGAGAGAATCTCAAGCAGACTCCGGGCTGAGCGTAGAGTTTACTCAATCTCCCCGCATGAGATCATCACCTGAGCTGAAACCAAGGGTCAGACACTTAACTGATTGTGCCATCCAGATGCCCCAAAGATGCCACATTTTAATTTCACAACCATTTTTGTTGCTAGAATATAAGCTTCTTGAATTAAGGGATTTATTTAATCCGCTGTTGTATCCCCAGCACCTCCTATAGTAATGGTGCAAAGCCCTCCAATGTTTGACAACTACAGGATAGTCCCATCAAGTTGAAAAAACAGACAAACCCAAAAGATTATTCTTGTTCTCAAGTTCCTCCAGTTTAGTTATCTGATTTCTTTTGATCTCAGAAAGTCAAGCCACCTCAATATGATGCTTGAAATAGAATTAACTTCTTTAAATTTATTTATCAGGTTCCACATGATGTGTCAAAGCGAGTCAGAAAATAGGTGAAAAGAGCAAAAATAAAGACACTTAGTACTCCGCTGCACAACCCAGTCAGGAGAAAAGTGAAACTTTTTCTTTAAGTAACAGGTGGGGTATGGAGTTCTGTGGTCACTAGGTGGCTGGTTCTCTCCGAGCCCAGGTGCTGACAGAAGAGGCTGATGTTTAAAAATACTTGTGGGTGCCAAGGGCAATTTCCTCCTTTCCTGTGGCTGGGCACAAAATTCTCACCACAGATTTGCCTTCTATCTGCAGCCACGAGCGGACCACTCTCACTTCCAGTATATCACCTGTGGAACTAGGAGCTGCTCCACCAGAGCCCAGCCTGGTAATCGGAGCTTAAGGGCTCGAAACAAACCATGGCTACGTTACTGATTCTGCTCTGAACAGTCAATAAAACCAGTTTTTTTATTCATTTGGGGCAGCTGTTACCCTGATTTGAAATCTTACACTCAAATCTAACTTCAGCATCTCCAGGATAGGAAAGTCTCAAGGCTGAAAGGGGCCTTTGTGTAGGAGGTTAAACTCAGCCAGTGTCTGAACACACATATCTATCTCTGTCAGCAATGGGGATCACAGTTGCCTGTGGTTCCTGTGCCACCCATTAGGAAGCACATGACATTAGATGTAATGCAGTTTCACATATATTTCTAGCATCTGGGGACCTACGTATGTAACGCAATTATGATATATATTTTTTGAATTTATATTTTATATTTAATTTTTAATTTTCAAATATATATATTAATTTTAAAGATTTTTAAAAGATTTTATTTATTTATTTGACACACAGAGAGAGATCACAAGTAGGCAGAGAGGCAAGCAGAGAGAGAGTGGAGGAAGCAAGCTCCCTGCCGAGCAGAGAGCCCAATGCGGGACTCGATCCCAAGACCCTGAGATCATGACCTGAGCTGAAGGCAGAGGCTTAACCCACTGAACCACCCAGGTGCCCAATTTTAAAGAATATATATATATATATATATATATCTTAACATACTTTCAACATATATATATATATATATATCTTAACATACTTTCAAGCATTTTTTAAGAACTGGGGAAAATTCTAAGCACCAACACGTCTAAAATGACAAAAGAAACCTAACTTGTATCTGTATTATATATAACCAAACTGTTCTATAACAAAATATATTAGTTGATGCTCTTGTCTCTCAACCTAACCTGTTAAGGACACTCTAGTCAAAATCACGAATGTTTCAAGGACTTGGAGATAGAGGCCAACAGCTGAAGACTCATAGGTAGGATGAAATGGAAAGGCAAACCTGGGGAGTCGGTGTGCCCATCTTTTCTCCAACCACAGTCCCTTCATCTAATTTAATTGGGAACAAGGGCTTCTACGGTTGCACATTTCACTTATTTATTCCTTAGCATGTATCAAGTGGCTACTATATGTGTATCATTTTTTGGTGCCAAAAAAAGGTATGGTAGGTAAAATTCTAAGAATTACCCACGGTGACCCTCGTTGCTGGGTAATTCCCATCCCACTATCACTGCATGGGGTCAGTCTGTGAAAATATGATGAAGTAACACTCCAGGAACCAGTTTCTGCCCTAACTTGAATGAGCTTTGAAGATTCTTCTGAGGGCTTCCAGATAAAAGCACAAAGTAGCCAACACCTCGATTTTGGTCATATGACACCCTAAGTAGAGATCCCAGTCTGGCTCACCTAGACTTCTGACCTGAAGAACTGTGAGTTTATAGGGCTCCTGGGTAGCTCAGTTGGGTAAGTGTCTGCCTTTGGCTCAGGTCATGATCCTGGGGTTCTGGGATCAGGTCCCGAGTCAGGCTCCCTGCTCAGCTGGGAATCTGCTTCTCCCTCTCCCTGTGCCCCTCCCCTCTACCCCATCTCTGTTCGCCCCTCCTCTATCAAATAAATAAATAAAATCTTAAAAAAAAACAAAAACAAAAAACTATGAGATTATAAATGGGAGTTATTTTAAGCTGCTGAATTGTGGTCATTTGTTAGGCAGTGATAGCAAACTGATACAGAATTAAATTAAAACTGGAAACTTGATCAAGATTTTAGAAGCTTACTCTCCAATTGGAAAAGAGGGTTTCTGCAATCCCTACATGTTGACTCTCTTCCCCACCAAAAACATACAAAGCGCATTTTATTTTCTGAGGTGTCAAGTCAGTGTCACCATTGCATCCAGTCTGCCACGGTTTAACAATTCCTACAACGTACTCTACACTTTGCTGGGCCCTGAGGTCCACAAACAGACTAAGCATCTGTCCTCAGGAGGGCTTTTTTTTTTTTTTTTTTTTTTTAAGGCAACAGGCTCTTTAATGTGGTTTAAAATACATCAAAATCAAGTCCCTGGCTGTTGTGAATACCAAAAGGAGACCAAAAAAAAAAAAAAAAAAAAAAAAAAAAGCTGTCAGCACAGCTTTAAAACAAACCTGGGTGGCCAGGTTGGGCCATATGGGAAGCAGTTACAGGGACAGAAGGCAGCACCCCTCCCCCAGGCAGGTGCCTGGCTGTCCCTGGGGTGACCACCTCTGTGCTGCTCAGGTGGGAGGGCTGGGGCAGCAGCTGGAGTCAGCTCAGCAGGCTTTGGCCCTCCCCCTCAGCTACTAGCGCAGTTCCACTGAAGACAACCACAGGACAGGTATATTGCCCTGTGCTGTGAGAAACCAGAGGGACACCGGAATATGGGTGACAGGCTTTCACCTGGCATGGGCAAGAAAAGCTACTTGAAGGGGGTGACAACAAAAATTAATCTGGGATTTCAAAAGGCATAGTAAGTCAACATGTCCCACAATATTTTCAGACAATTTTGCCCAGTGATTGCACTTTAAATTTTGTATTGTTCAGTGGGCATAGGCATTTAACAGCCTTCTTAGAAATTGTCAGGCCAGTTATGCAAAAAAAGTCCATATACTGTTTCCCTTAGGTAGTACCCGTCATTGCTCCTGGAGTCATTTTACCTGATTCTTTAGAAAGCAAAATGTCAGCAGTTGAGGAACCTGGCAAGTACTTGTTGCTGATGAAAATTAAAATGCATTTTCTTCCTTTCTCTTAAATACATTTGGAGTGGATAGACTTTTAAAGAGAGAGGCAATGATTACATTTCCAAGTGTAAATTTGTAAGAAGGTGATAAGGATCAGAGAAACACAACATCATGACCTTTTACAGTAATTTTTAAGGTGGGTCAGGAGAAACAGTAGAATTTCTCTGTATGTATAGAGGTACAACTCAAATTCTCATTTGAAACCTTTGATCTTTAGAAGAAAGTGATACAATTATATTTGCTCTCTAATTTTCTCTATTTTAAATTCAATTCCATATTTCTCTTTCTTGTGAATTGCAAATTGCCCTTCAACTTTATGAGACTTTTAGAATTGTAGCACAAAATCAAGAACATGAAAAGAAATTATCATACAGAGATCACGTATGTGCAGAATATATGTACACACACAGGCACATACACGCCTCCTCATTTGTGGTGATTGATTTATGTCAGTGTTAATTTAGAACTGAACAAACTGCAATCTGGAATTTTGACAGATGATGTTTTTCCAGGTTTCTTATGTTTAAGATCCAAAAATAATGACTATTGATCTTTAGTCTACATCATGAAAAGAAATGCACTTTACCCATTGGTTCATGATTAACAGTTCTCATATAATAATAGCCAGTATAATTCAAAGCGTAAATTGAAATTAAAAGGGCAAGAACAAAAGGCTGTAAAATATAATTCCAATAGAAATGACTGAAAGCACATCTGCTGAATGAGAGGCAATGAGAGAGAAGGGAGAAGGGAAGTGTCTATCACATGTGAGGCTTTATGATAAATGCCAACAAGGAAAGCTTTATTGAAGACCTGGGAGAGGTTTAATAGCTAAAAAAAGAAAGGATGAATTCAGAGGGTCATGGCACTTGTATGGGATTCAGCTACTCTTTACAAGCAATTCAGCTAGGTGGGGACCACAGAGAGAGCAGGCAAATGGCTCAACACACACACACACACACACACACACACACACACATTATCCCAATCTGCATCTCTATTTGAAATTCTTACCATTAGCATTGCTCTCCCAGTAGTTATTTTAATGTCTTTTACTTTTAAACCTGGGTAAAGATGAAGACATCAAGTTTCTTGAGGAACATGCAATTGAACTAGGGATGGCATTAACAAAGGTGAGTTCATTCAATTTGCTTTAGCACTTTGAGGCCTCTAGTGGACAACACAGTGTCGAGGAAATGAGACATGAAATAGATTGGTTTTGTTGGGAGCCAAAGAGCAGAAAGGGTTAGACCAGCCAAGTGACACCTTGCAGTGGGAGCACCAGGGCATGGCTGTTCTGAGCCCTGAGGTGCTGACAGCCAGGCAGGGGGTCAGGGATGGGGAAAGGCAGCAGTGGTAACAGGGCTGTTTGCCATCTGTTCTTCTCAGTACTTTAGATGTACCAACTCATTTAATCCCCCCCCCAAAAAAAACTTATGCAGTATGAACACTTATCCCCATTTTACCTATGAATATGCCCCAAATCACCTCCAAAAAATGGTGCTCCTGGTGATGAGGAGTACCTCTGGTGCCACTGGGATTGACCTCAAGAGTCTGGCTCATGCTCTTGTTGACTCCCTTTCTGGGAGCAGATGATGTAGGCAGTGGCTGGGAAAACCTAGACACTCCTGGGTTCAAATCTGACTTGTTACTAATTAACTATATGGCTTTTATCACTTTTTGGGCTAACTCAACCTCAACTTTCTTATCCATAAATTAGGAATAACAATAGTATCTACACTTCATGGTATCCTTAAGAAATTTAATTGAGAGGAGCTATCTGGCAAAGGGACATTACCCAGGACATACCCAATAAATCCCTAATAACATGGACAGTACAAATAGCAAAGAGGTTCTGTATCAGTGATGGTTTGGTCAGAAAAGCACAACTTCTGGGGTTGCTGTACAATAAGGGATTTATTACAGCATTAGCCCTTGTACTCTCGGGAGCTGGAGTGGTGGGGGGATCTATACAGGCTGTGGTCTCTGTGTCTAGTGTAGAGCCCAGCATCTCTGGAGGTGATGAGACTGGGTGTCAGGAAAGAGAATGGGACACAGAGAATGAAAGGATAACAAGGAGCCCATGTGGGCAAGTAGAGCCCATGTTTATCTCAGTGCTTCCCACCTTGGGAGGGCAGGTGGTCTGCAAATGGAGCTGGCCCTCTCCACAACTGGCTCAGGGCTCAGGGAAGCTGGCAGAGGGGCTGTGGTTACGGTGCTGCCCCAGGCCATCTACGTGCACAAGTAACAATGTCCACACACTCCACAGCATTTGGTACCCTACCCCAATCTTCACAGTATAAAGCTATGTCTGCTGCATCACATTTGCCTTCCAAATATTGTGAAAATTTCTCTTGTGGCTAATGCTGAGGTTCACAATGTGGGGAAGGGAATTCTGAGAACAGGAATTTCAGTTTAGCCAAACTGACGCAATACGAAGCCAAGGCACCTGGGTTCTACACCTTCTTTTTCCAATATTGGCTAGTTCCTCTGTATTTCAGAATAATGATGGCAACTCTAAAACAACAATCTGACTCTCACTTGGACCAGCCTCTTGAGGGACAACAACAAATTTAGACCTACCCATTTCCTTATCTGTATTTCTTGAATCGAGGACCATGCTTCTTTCCAGCTTTGGCACAGTAACGGTCACCACTGGGCCTGTGTTGTGTTCTGCAGTGCTGGGCACGTGGGCTTCTAACACACTGGCTGTACTGATCCTCCCTCTGGATTCCCAGTACGAGATGATCACATTCAGACTCCCTACGCTGTCCATCCCTTGTAGTCCTAGCTTGCTCATGCAGACACATATTTCAGTAGCTTTGCACCCCCACATCATTCTCTTCTACTTTCAGTGTAGCTCCTGCAGGTCACATTCTAGTTGCCAGTAGGTACATCACCCACTAGACAATAAGCTACTTGCAGGTAGGGACTGGTCCAGTGAACGGTTGAATGCATGAGTAAATAAAGAAGAAAAATTGCACGTCTCTTTTTCATTCACAGTCATATAGTCACACAGTTGTCTTATAAATTGCATTGATAGGTCTCTATGGGCCAAGTACTCTACCATATCTAAAAAGAACAAAACAACCATGATCCCAGTTCTTGTGGAGTTCACATTCTAGTCCAGAGTCAGATATTAACATAAAAGGACATGTGAATCAATGCACAATTGGCCATTGTGATTAAGGGCTGGGAATAAAAGTAAGATAATGGCTATTCTTATTAAATAAATTTATTTTCAAGATGACTGGGTCAAGAAACTTAATTTGTGCACATAAGAGAGCAACATGAATTAGTGCAATGGACAATAGACAAATAAATGTGGCCTTGGCAGCACAATGTTCAAAATAATTGAAGAAGACAATTCAGTTCATCATTTATCAGTTTCACAGCCTCCTGCGGGCACTGAGTGAGTGTTCTCCCCTGCCACCCCCACCCCAATTGCCAATAAGCATCGAGAAAATACAAGCATAGGTTCTCTGGCTTTGTATTCTGCCTGGAGTATGTTGTCCTTAGAGAGAAAATCAACTCCCACAGATCAGGAACAAGTTGTAAGATTTTAGGAGAGTTCTTACCAGACTAAAGACTCTCCATAAGTACATATGATATTAACCTCTTTAGACAACAATTTGATAAAACAACTGTTGAGTTTAGGGCATTGAATTTTAATAATGGGATGTTAATCATTTATTTTGTATCCAGCACATAAAATTCCCAGATGCCAACTCCAGTGCCAAAAATGGACATGTGGAGAACAGCAGGTATGAAATGATAAATCTTGTGATTTATAGGCCTTGCTTGCTGAAAGTCTCCAGTGATTCATTTCACCACTGAGGAGCAATTTCTCCAACAAAACGTGTCTTTCCCATCCCTTAATCCAAGCAACTCATTTACTATTCACTTTGTTTGCCTTTCAGTATGGTCTTTGTCAAAGCTTCCCTCTTAAGAATTTCCTCCTTATAAACACTGTGTCTTTGATCACAGCCAAAACATGTGAAGGATTATGAGAGGTAAGAACAAAGAAGAGCTTTTTAAGACTTCCCCAACCATCTGATCTCTTTGTTGATTACACCTGTTTGAGAATTTTTTCATGTCACATATTTATTCCTGCCTGTCATAAGTTAGCCGAGACATTAAAAATGCATGTGAACATTCTCCAAAAAGACGTTTTTATATATTATGCCATCTTTAGTAACATAAATTGATTTCAACTAATTTAATGGAAAATGCAGTTGGAATTCAATGGAGTCTATGTTTATTCAGCTATTAATTCATTCTTTCATCCATACATTTATTCCATTAAGATACGTTCAGTACATTTTAGATACCAGATATTAGCCATCTAGTGCTGAGAGATATGGGCATGGTTCCTGCTATCAGAGTAATAAAGTTGTGAAGAAATTGACACAATTTAATATACTATGCATTTCTGTATAAGTGTGCGTGCGCTTGTATGTCCACGTGTCTGTATGCACACCTGCAGATGTGTGATGCGGACACAATAACACCACTCTAAATGTCTAATGTGGGGCTCTCTGCTCAGTAGGGAGCCTGCTTTCCCTGCCCCTCTCTCTCTGCCTGCTGCTCTGCCTACTTGTGATCTCTCTGTCAAATAAATAAATAAATAAATAAATATCTTAAAAAAAAAAAAAGAAGTCCATTTTAAATGTCTAATGTCATGCCTCTGAGAGTATGACATTAGAACTACAAGTTAAGTGATGAGAAGCCAGCCCTGCAAAGATCCAAGGAAAAACTATTCTAGATTAGAGGAGGAACAAGTACAACAGTCTTGGGTAAGAGTGAGTTTGGCATGTACAAAGACCCAAAAGAAATCCCAAGTGGGTAAAATAGAGAAAAAAACTGCAGAATTTGGTACAAGATGAAGGTGGAAATGTGGACAGGAGTGAGAGTCAAGAGGGTTCATTTCTACCAGGGGTTCTTCATTTCTATGGTCTCTGTACTATATATATAGTGTGTGAGGATATAGATATAGATGTAGATATAGACCTATACTATAGGTCTCAGGATTCTGAAGGTACATGAAGTCCTTAATATTTGCAGTAAAACTTTCTGTATGCATCAGTGCATTTTCAAAGTAGTCTGAGACTCAAGGAAGCCTAGGGAACAAGACCCGTCTATGGAGTATGGATCAAGTCCAAATACTGGTCTAATGCAGTTTTAATAAAATACTGGGTAGATATATTATAAAGTAAGAATTGGCTTCTTTCAAACTTTCATGATACCTTCCATCACTGAGTTTAAAACCTTGGTAATTATATATTCTAATCCAAATGGTTCATGCAGCTACTATTTGGGGTTTTGTTCTTTTCAGGTAAGAAAATGGAAGCATTTCATTATATCATGTCAAGGTTCAGAAAGTTAAACTTTTTTGAGAGGAAGGATAAAACTGGATTAGGAATTGTTTTATTCTTCCTGAACGCTACATTAAGTGAACACTGCCTGGAAAGGATACGATAGGTAATTTTTAGCTCTTGATACTAACTAAAAAATGTAAACCCTTTCCATCATCATTTTTCATCCGTATTTGATAACTATTGTGTGAGAACAATGGAAGCAGATATATGATACTATATTCAATATCCCAAAGAGATGATGAATGATAACACTTACAGTTTAAAAGAAAAATGGCCCAATTTCAAGTGTCCTTTCTGGAAGTTCTATGACTGTTTTGGGAAAACTTGCTAAAAATACTAAGGCAGTAGAGACAAGAATGGAAAGAATGAAATATAGTCTCCATCCCTTTTTTTATGTTCTTAAGGATACTGTTTAACATACATCATTTTGACAAAGTTGACTTATTTATTAAATAAAACTTATGATCATTAAATTGCTTTCCAGATGCTGTGTCCATGAATAGTGAATTCTGAGAAAGTTCATTACATGAATCAAAACATTGAAAAATATCACTTTAAATGTGATAAATGTCTTTGTCTACTTTGCCTCATAACTTCAACTGAAATGACCTGACACATGAATAAATATTTATATCAGCTTTTATACTAAAAAAGAAAGGCCTGTTTGAAAATGTTGTGTTGCAATTACTCATGGGTATTTGCCTGATGATTATTTGTCTCTAGTAGAGAGCATATTCTAAAATAAACAGAATCTGGCATGGAACCATCATAGAATATATTTGTACATTAGCCAATTCACAACCAATTGAAAAGGACAAGTACAGGCAAGCCTCTATTTGTCCACATAGCTCTGAATAGTTGGTTTCATATTCCCACTAAAGTGATTAGTTTTAGTTTTGCAAATTAGCAATATTGTAGTTGCAAAGAGACAGGGAAAGGTATCTTTCTTTTTGGTGGATGCTGGAAATGTACTAAATATTTTCCCTAGTTTGTAATGAAAAGGAGTAGAATTTGTCAGCCCAAAATATGCCTCTTTGGTATAAAGATTATCCTAGACTGATTATTTTTAAGAAACTAGAGATTCAGGAAAAGCGCTTTACCTCCCTCTCAATTACCTAAATTTGCAATGGAAAGGGGGTCTACACCAAGAAGAAAGCTCTTATCAGAAATATTCTTTTTAGGAAACTTCTCTGCATATGAGGGCAAACTGTGACTTCTAGTCACTTCCTCTCACCTTCCTATGAATGGGGAGTCTTCCCTTTGTATCCTCAGATTCTTAACCCTTTCCTTAGCTCAGGATATTCTATAAGCCTCAACTACCTGGCTCCCCTTTGGGTCTCATATTTGTATGGAGTTCCCATATGTACAAAATTTGTTTCTTCTCCTGTTAATATGTCTTATATCAATTTAAATATTAGACCAGCCAAAGAACCTAGAAAGGAAGAAAGGAAAAATTATGCCCACTTCAGTACAATCAGAAACAAGTTTGCAATACTTAGGGAGATGGGGGAGGGCTACCTAGAAAGAAGAAAAAACATTGAAATGTAGTGGTAAGTGGGAACATTTCACGAAAGATCCTAAATATCAGAGGATGGTGGTCTAGCTTTCCCTGTACACAATGAAGAGCCACAAGAACTCTTAACTGGAGGAGTAACTTAGTGAACTTGACTCTCCAGAATGATTTATCTACAATTTGCAATCTGCAGATAGGCTTATAAAAGGAAGTACTTTTCTTTTTGCAGTCTAAATATGACTGCCAGAAATTACTCTCAGCAAGAGGTGGAGTTTCTTTCCTCTCCACTTGAGTGTAGGTTGGCTGTGTGACTTGCTTTTACCAACAGAACCATGCAGAAATGTTGCCACAGGACAAGCCCTGGAGCTTCCTCTAGGTTCTCTTAGAGCCCAGCTGCCATATTGCAAAGAGTAAGCGCTCTCCTCCAGCACATAACAAGGCTCTGGAGAATGAGGTTCTAGTGGTCTGAGGAGTAGATTAAGGCATGGAGAAGAACTGACATTGATGAGGGAGCAGGAGGCTGGCTGAGGACAAAGCAAAAGCTGGCAGCTTGCACCCCCTCTCCACCTGCTCCCCTCCGTAATGTGTGTGACATTCCTCAGGCACCCCTAACTGCCATAAGCAAGAAACACATAATTAACTTGCAGAAATCACAGTCCTACAAGACAGGAGTCTCCCTTGGTTTACAAATGTCCTAGAGATCTACAAACAAAGAAGTTACCTTATCAATAGCACAGTTTCCAGGAGCAAATAACTCAGTTCCTCAAACCCTAATGTCACCCTCCCCTCCATAAACAAAACTGAAGGAGGCTGAGGTAGAAGGAAACGCAAATATAGTTAAATCTCTTCTGCACCTAAATCTCACTAACAAAGACGCTTGATAGCAGGACTGTGACATCCCACCAGGAATCTCCCAACTATCTTGATGTTAATGGCTGGCCAAAAGACAACATTGATCAAGCCGCAACACCTTGTAGGCCCTCTTTAGCATATGAAAACTCCGTTGAAACCTCCCTTCCCCTCACCTGCTCCCAACCCCAAGATACATAACCTGCCATCTCTCACAACCCGGGGCAGCAGCTCTTTCTGCCCATGGGTCCTGTCCCCGTGCTTTAATAAACCACCATTTTGCACCAAAGATGTCTCAAGATTTCTTTCTTGGTCATCGGCTCTGGACCTCAGCCCACCAAACCTCACCTAGGTTCTAGAACTTCATCAACATGACCCAGACAGCAAGCAATCATAAGGCCCAACACATGGGAAGGAAGCTTTCTTGGGTCCCCACCCCAGCCCACTGGCCAACTGAATACAGCCACACCAGAAAACTAGAAGACCAGCAGACAGATCATTTCATGCTTCTACCAACAATCTTAAGGACTGGCAAATCATTGCTGTATCAGGACATTAAGCTTAGATGGGGTTTACTGCAATAGAAAACTAAAATAACATCTCACGAAATGTCTTCTCACAATCAAACTCAAGAAAGATTCATTGCGTTGGAGGCTTGGAAGGCGGTTGGAATGGTATTTCAGAAAGGTGAGCCTGGGGCCATGAGAACACAGGCTGGGTGAAAAGACTAAGGCTTAATTAATGCTCACATTCCCTTCTCTCATCAGGAAAGGGGCAGGTAGTAAAACGGATTAGAATGTTGAGTTTAGAAGTCACAGGAAACTGGGCTCCTCCCCTGGTTCCAGCCCTTAAACATTTCTTTCCTTAGGAGTAGGTTTTCTCATCTAAAACACAGAGCTAATAATAGCCCCCCACTGAATGAACTCATTATAAAAATCAACTGGGGGAGGATGTCAAGTTACTTAGCATAGATTTGCATATACTAAGTTCATGATGAGAAGTCAACACGGTTTTAGAAATGGAAACAGACATTCCCTTCTTTCCAGTATTTGCTCTTGACCTTCCTGAATTTTGTCCTCAGGTCCTCCAGGAAGGATGTCAAAGAATAAATACATAGAGAATAGAAAACAATTCTTGATTGTTGAGTTTCAAAAGCTTAGAAAATTTGTGTTTCAAAAGGCTCCACCATAAGGCCAATCTCTGGATGGTGAAAGAAAGTGTCAGTTGCCTTTCCCGTGCTTCCTCCCACTTTCTGATCCAGATTCTGACATAAAACTGATGTCCTCTGTCTTTAGTGGGTCTCCCCTCCACCACCCATCACCAGGCAATCCAAAAAATAGGGATAACTAGGGACAAGCCTGGATGAATCGAAGATGTGTTCACTTAGAAGAATAGTGGCCCCTTTACTATTTTAAGGAAAAGCAGTAATATGGTAAGATTCATCTGGGCCCAAAAAGCTCTGCTTCGCTAAGGAAAAGATGAAAAATATTTTGAATGGGTGAAAAAGATTTCTAGATATCCCGTCTAGCGTATCTTCCTGGGCTGTCTCTCCCTTGTGTTGTCTTTCAACTATTTTACAGCTCTATAAGTTATGGGATACTGATAGTAATACAAATAATTGTTTTCCATAGAAATGCAAACGGTATCTAGTTAAAGAAGTTTGTTATTGCCCGTGGATATTGATTAATCTGTTATATATTTGTAAATTCTTTTCAGCATTCCTGATAACCATAAGTGTGTCTGTTCTTTTGGATTTTCCATGAAACTGGGTATGTATTTATTTCAAATTTCAATGAGAGTTATAACTACGCCTGCTTATTAGTTTGCTAGGACTCTCATAATACAGTATCACAGACTGGGTGTCAAACAAGGGAAAGGTATTTTCTCAGGATCTGGAAGCTAGAAGTCTGAGATTGAAGGCATTGGCAGGGTTGGTTTCTTATGAGGTCTCTCCGCTTGGCTTGCAGATGACTGTTTTCTCCTTTAATTCTTCACATAGCCTTCTCCTTAGTGCCTATCTGTGTCCTGATCCTCTTCTTCTTCTTCTTTTTTAAGATTTTATTTATTTATTTGTCAGAGAAAGAGAGAGAGAAAGACAGCGAGGGATGGAACACACAAGGAGAGTGGGAGAGGGAGAAGCATGCTTCCACTGAGCAGGGAGCCCGATGTAGGGCTCCATCCCACGATTCTGGTATCCTGACCTGAGCCGAGGGCAGCCACTTAACAACTGAGCCACCCAGGTGCCCACTGTGTCCTAATCTCTTATAGTGATACCAGCTGTACTGGCACCATGTAATCATTTTACCTTTGTTATCTCTTTAAAAGCCCTATCTCCAGTCATGAAATCATTTTACCTTTGTTAAAAGGTTATCTCTTTAAAAGCCCTATCTCCAGAATGGTCACATTCTAAGGTGCTGAGGGATAGGACTTCAATATATGAATTGGCAGTGAGGCTGAACACAATTCTGTCCTTAACATATATATATATTTTTTAATTAAAGTATTCTTTACACTTCTCAAGTGAAACTTTCTCCAAATGGACCTATAAAGTTATATATTTAAAACATCCTAAGCAGGCCAACATTCTGACTAAAGATTATGGGCTCCCTTTTCTACCACATGCACTAGTATGCATATTTTCTATCTGTAAAGTTTTTCCGGCGAGATAAACACAACACCAGGCAAAGTGGGTGCAAGGCAAGATTTATTAAAAACACTCTCCGGCGAAGTTTCAGTGCTCAGGAGAAGGGGAGCCAGGAAAGTTGCGCCGGGAGGAGGTGGGCACCCTCAGGCGAGGTTCAGGGACTCTGGAAAGCAGAGTGGCAGAAGTCGCGCCCAAGGCAGGGAGAAGGGGGCTTTTAAGGAGCCTCGAGGGAGTTCAGGGGTCTTTTGGCAAGTTTCCCTTATTTGGATATTTTGTCTGCTTGTCCGGGTCCCATTGGTCCATGGGAGCCCAGGGCGGGAGGGTCTCAGATTCCTGCTTGGGTCTTTGTCCTCCTGTCCGAGCTCAGGTTTTGTGGCGGGGACTTTCGCCATCTTAAGTAGCCCTTTCTTTCTACCAGCCCAACACTATCATTCTCCAGAGCTTTGTGATAAAAAAAAATTTTCCTCTTTATTGCGAGCACACTTCTACAGCTCCATTTTCACATTCCATTGGATAATTAAGCTTCCACCAAGGGTATGGCTCTCTTCACAGGCCTGCACTCCTGAGCTACAATGTGTAAATGAATCCTCAGGGGTGTGCAGAATTAAGAAAATTGTGCTGAACAGAATTCCAGATAAGGTAGGCTGAGGACTTCAAAGAGTGTAATGGAAGTAATAAAATGCTAGACTTTCAGAAACCAATATCTGACTTTACCTGGAGAAAGTCATATTGGCTTTTGCTGTGTAGTTTTCTCAGCCTTGTGCTATGGATGAAATCATAAGCAACAAGGGCAATCTTATAAGATAAGAAAAGTGGAAACGCAGAGCACCAACCAATTCTTCTAAATTCATTTGGTCAATTCTGGTATATTCCAATGAGCCAGATTTTATTCTGAGACATTTCTGGCAGTGTGGTAAACAGATTTGGGGAATCTGGTGTGAGATTACAGCTCTGATTCTTATGGCTGAGTGAACACAGATGGTTTTCTTTCATTGTTTTACTTTTCATATTTACTGCCTGATGCCTTAGCTGATCCTAAGAATGCGAGGGTTAGGAGAAAAAGACCTGGCCTCTTGCTTATGACTGACTATCCCTGGAACAAAGAAAACAAGGCAGGAGCCTAGGTGTGCAATACATATTGTTAAGTGGAATGAATGAAAATCACTGAACTTCTTTGGATCTCACTTTCCTTGTGATGAGGGAGCAGGAGGCTGGCTGAGGACAAATCAAAAGCTGGCGCCTTGCACCCCCTCTTCACCCGCTCCCCTCCATATGTGAAGCATTCCTCAGGCACCCCTGACTGCCATAAAACGATAAATAGTTAACTTGCAGAGATCACAATCCTGTAAGGCAGGAGTCTCCCTTGGTTTGCAAATGTCCTTGAGATTTACAACAAAGAAGTTACCTTATCAATAGCCCAATTTCCAAAGACACAGAACTCAGTTCCTCAAGCCCTAATGTCACCCTTCCCTCCATAAAAAACCGAAGGAGGAGGTAGAAGGAAAAGTAAATAAAGTTAAATTTTTTCTAAACCTAAATCTCATTAACAAGGATGCTTGATAGCAGGAATGTAACATTCCACCAGGAGACTCCCAATTGTCTTTACTTGATAGTAACCAGGCCTTCAATATCCTGATAGTATTCTTTGCCCCAATAGCCCTTCTGAACACCCCTTTGTCCTCACCTACCCAACTCCTGTGTATATAACCAGCCACTCCTCACAACCTGGGGCAGCAGCTCTTCCTGCCCACGGGTCCTGTCCCCGTGCTTTAATAAACCACCATTTTGCACCAAAGATGTCTTAAGAATTCTTTCTTTAGTCGTCAGCTCCGAACCTCACCCCACCGAACCTGACTTAGGTTCTGGGACTTCATCACTTGTAATTTAAACATGGAGAGGGTCATAAAATTCACTGCAGAGTGTTGTTGTAAGGAATAAATATGCATGAAGCTCCTAGATATATCGGGTCTTGAGCAGACGTTCTGTGCCAGAATACTCCCCATTTCCTCTGCAAACTGACTTTAGACAGGCCAGTAGTCTGTGAAACGTGTCCATATATTTGGTTCCCAGTTTAGGCTCTAGCGCAGGCCCCACTACAGATACATATAATGTACAGTTAGTCTATATTCCCCTTCCCAATGAAGAGCCAGACAAAATTACCAAAAAGTGTCCTTGTTCAAAGGTACTTTTCCCTACTGCTTCTCATGGTAGTTTCCTTTATTTTAATTTCCACTCAATAAGTGTATCTCAAATGAATGAATGAACCAATAGTTTTCACTCACAAAGCCTATACACTACTTCCTTCCACTCCAGCATTGCAGAAATTTTCATTTTCATGGATTTCTACCATGATCAAAAATATTAATTCCAATTTGAACCTGGCTGAAGGATGAGTCTAAATTTTGGGGGGAAAAAAGAAAAAAAGAAGAAGAAGAAGAAAGAAAAAAGAAAAGAAAAAAAAGCTTAGTGGCCAAATGAAACATTTAAATGTGCATGAGTTCACCAAAACCCTAACAACTCTAGGAATATTCTCCTAAGTCAGACCTCAGGGTGACCTCTACAAAGTGACGACATTAACCCTGATAGCTGCTGGCAGATTCACATTATCAACAGCGTCTGGAAGGATAACCAAAGACTTCCTTCTCACTCATCTGAAGTGCTCAGAGAGCTTTCACCTAGCAATTTTAGCTGCAGGAGAATTCTGCAGAGAGGCACAACAATGCCCAGAAAATGGAAAATCTCCCAGAGCAATAAATAACTCTTTGGGGGTACAAGCCTCTTTCTCATTTTAGTGTCTTTATGGTAGAAGAAATCAGAATCCAGCAGCATCGATTCTAAGTATTGATTAAGACTCTGGATTTAGGTCATTTTTGAGACTCTCATTGCGGCTTCTCTGTCTCCTTCTATCACATACACACCAAATAGGAAATCGGTATATATGCAGAATAGCTCTCAAACTGGAAATTTAGAGAAAAAAAAAAAAGAGAGAGAGAGTCTGAAAATCTCCACCCACCATTCCCAACCCTAAACACCTTCACAAAATTCAAGGTCTTTTTTGTTTTAATTAACTATTTCTTCTGCTTCAGAATCGCCCTCAGGAGGAACTTAAAAGCCTCAAACTTCAGAATGTACAGATTCCCCTCAAGCCCCTTATGTCATTTTTCATTTGGCACCAAACATGATCACACTCTAAAATGTTTAGCAGGAATTTTTTAAAGTAAAAGAATCCCTAAAAAGGGCCACCACTGCACACACATACACATCTTTTGTCTCCTTAAAAGCATTAGGAATTGAACCAACTGACAAAAGGAACTATTAGTACCTTTACCACTCTCTGAGGGACAGGCTGAGGGTCTGTGAAAATTGCATTAACTCCTTCAGGTGAGGCCTGGAATCTGACCCCCAAGCTGCTATGTTAGCTTGATCAGATGTCAGCACTTGTAGGTAGCACTGAGATCTCAAAAGGTCACAGGATATTAAAGACTTCTGTTTGTGTTCATTTCCGTGACCTTGGAGATGTAGCCCATTATTCTTCTTCTAAAATTATTTCTTTACTCTACAAGAAAGTCCTTTTCCTCAAGGATCTGAAATGAAAGATGTTTGCTTTTGGATTAGAGGTCAGTTCCAGATAATGAAGTGACAATGTACGAAGAATATTTTGAAGTCTTATGAGGTATGTAGCTGGGTCCTATCTTATGACACAAGGTCAAGTTGTTAAGCCAGCAGAGGAAGCCCAGATGGTATTCAATCAAAACTACTCTTAGAGAATCCTTAGGGAGATTCCACACTAGAGATCTGCCTACTGTCTCTCAAGTAAGTTCAAATTAGCTTTGAACTAAAAAAAATATATATATAATATATATTTATATATATATATATAAATATAAATATAAATATATATATATATGGGTACCCATGATTTGTTTTAATCAAATATGTTAAGACATGGAGACACAGAAATGACTACCATGAAGGATGTAATTTACTCACAATTTTCTTGACACTGTAACCACAGCAAACCACTCAGGGCCTCATGGGGTGGCACCAGGGTCACTCATTAAGTAGGACAAGGGGAAGAAGTGATCAAGAGCCTTTATGATAATTTCTTTTA
Organism: Mustela erminea; assembly: GCF_009829155.1. NCBI lineage: Eukaryota > Metazoa > Chordata > Mammalia > Carnivora > Mustelidae > Mustela > Mustela erminea. Next base: position 41,409,124 of record NC_045614.1, read on the forward strand.
GAAGGAATGGGTGAGGCAAGGTAAGCAGGCTGTGTATTGGCTAGTTTTAATAATCTCAGGGGACTCTGAGGATTAAGGGTTGAGGGTTGTCCCTAGTTGTCTACACCTGGTCCTGAGGTGACTAAGACAGGTAGACAAAATGACCCAGAGGGAGAGCCCAATTAAGGAGGTGGTTGGAGGTATGAGCTCTGGATTTGTTTATTTTTATATGAAAGCTGTGCCCTTTTACTATCTCTAGAAATCAGCTTGCGGGGGGACTATCTCTAGAAATCAGTGAGGGGGAATTCTGTACCTCTAGTGTCAATGAGGCCCCAAGATGTCAAAGCATCAAAAAATTCAAACAGGACATTATATGGACATATACATGCACATATATGTACATACTCTAGGCCTATATTCATGCCCATCAAACAACTTTTGAATTTTCCTTTCAGTGCATTCATTTTTTTTTTTTTTTTTTTTTTTTTTTGTCTACCCAGAATCTAGTACCCACTTCTAATGGAAGTTATATTTGGGAGTTCATCAAGATTTCTCTGCCCTTCCCTGCTCAAGGGGTGAGCTTTTGATCCAAGCTATGGCCAACTTTCTCTGTCAGAAAATTGAACTTTGTGTGGAGTAATTAGAGACAAGAAACTCCTGACAGATTCAAGAAAATGGTCCCCCAACACCCAACACATTAGCTTACAATGGATTTCCAGTGGTTTTTGTCCTCTCTGGAATCCAGTTCTTCAGTACTTCCTTAAACTGAGCTTCCCCATATGTTTTCACTAAATTCATTTCTACCATAAGCTAGTTAGTGTGGATTGCTAGCGCTTACTGCCAATGAAACTGCAATGAAACAGTTTACCTGTAAATAGAGAAAGTACTGGTGATTTGGACTTTTTAATATTTCTTATCCCTTTATAACGATTCAGCAAAGTTGACTTCCAATAACAATTGCGTTTTCTGTATCATAGGAAGTATGAAACAATCATGTAAATACAGGGGATTCAGTTCTATGTGACAGTTATATTTTCTACTGTGTGCTAATGAATCAGCATTCTGTTTTCTACCCCAGTCTTCTGCATTACACGTAGCATGATTTCTGACATTTCTCATGATAGGCGGTCACTGACAAGGGCTGGACCTTGAAACCTCAAAATGGAAGGCCAGGTCCAGTCACCTACTTTTAGACACTATCGCTCACTGAAGACCAACGCCAGGTACAAGCTCTTATCATCCTCTACTGATTTTTAGAGGTCTCAATGACGCTTCAGGGACTGAGGTGGAAAGGTTAACACAAAATTACTTTCTGGAGCTTGTGGTCATAGCAACGGGAAGAGAGCTGCATCAGTGGCCGCTCTGGCAGCTGCCAGGACAATCTGCTTACTGTCTCTTGACATTATAGCAGTTTAAGCCTTCTTAACTAGCCCCATCTTGCCTGCCAGCCTATGTGGATTTTTTCTCATTGGTCTGTGACTAGGTGTCTTCACTATCTATTCACACAAGGGCCACATTGTCTGGTCAGACAATGGCTGAATTGGGTCTTGAGGCAGAGGGGTTTTGACAGTTTGAATACATCCAAAAATAATGTCAAAGCAACCAAGGGCATTGGATGATACTTGCAGTTGTGTTGTCCTCTGCTCTTTTATTACTCCTTGAAAAAGGGACTATCTTCTCACACAAAATGTCATTCCAGGTGGGGGGATCATGCCTTTTGGAAAAGGAACAGGGCATTGTAAATTCAAGTTTAGTGATGGTCTTCTCCAAAACAAGTATTGTTGAAAGATGAGTACAAATATGTTGGAAATGGATATTGTCAGGCCAATCTGCTCTCAGGAAAGGGGAGAATAATAGGTATATTTTGTCCTTAATCCCTAAGATAGTATATATCATTCCTAAAAAAAAAAAAAAAAAAAAAAAAAAAAAAAAAATTGTATCAAAAAACTTATCAGACAGAGATATGAGAACATGAGTCCTGAAGTCCCATATTTCAAGAGAGGTAGGCAAAGACTCCCAGCCTATGGGAGCACACCCGTAGCTTTAGTCACTGCTGACTGTGGCACTGGCTTATTGCCTGGAAAACAGACTTTGGGGTATTTTTTACAGCAATCAAGAAGGTTTCATTAAAAGATAATTAGTATCAGACAACACTGGGAAAGCCTTTCATCTGACTCATCAAGCTCATAAACAAGATAGTCCCAGCATGCCACAGCTCCATGAAATGAAGAGACATTTGTTATCCTGAATTACGATCAGTGGCTATTCAATAGAAGCCTCTGTGGCCTAGAGAGTCCACAACGCTTGGTTGCTCTTTGCCAAGCTCCATTTGGTTCACCCTTTTGTTCTCTTTCCTTCGTGTTGGAAATGCAAGGACATTCCCCGGCTAAACACATTGGCAGCCAAAACATTTAATCCACTAGTTACCAAGGGCTCAATAGATTTCAGAGGCTGCTGAGCACTTTACGTGCATCTCTTCATTTACCCTTCCACTGGCACCAAGAGGATCCCATTTTACAGGTGAAGAAAAGAAGACTCTGCAATTTCCCCACTGAAAACACCAATAAAAACTCAACTTCCTATGGTAGCTGGTAAGGTTCTGCACGTTCTGGCCCCTGCCCACCCTTCTCATACACTCTCTTTATTCTGTTACTTGAAGTCACTGAGTATATCCCTGCTTTATAGCCTTTTCTTTTTGCCTATGAAGCTCTTTGGCCAGGTCTTTATAACTGGCTACTCATTATTCAGGTCTCAGCACTATTGTCACTTCAATGGAGTGTCCTTTCCTGACCACCTTTCTAAATGACTTCTCCCCCTCTATTCCTTTCTTTTATTTTTTTCCTCAATAGCATGTATCACCATATGAAATTAGCTGTTAAATAATTTATTTTTATCTCATATTGCCCAATTTTAATGTAATCCTGATGTTAGATACCTCAGGGTTGTTCATCATCTTCTACTTGCTCATTTGGGTTATTTAGTTTAGGTGCATGATAAATATCTACTGATTAAATGCATGTGTGAATGCAAGAGTGAGCTTCAGGGATTATAGGTGATTCACCAAAAGTCATATACTGCTTAAGTGACAGAGGCTAGACTCAAATCCAGGTCATCCTAATTTCAAAACTCAAATTCTTTTTTTTTTTTTTTTAACATTTTTAAAAATTTTTATTTATTTATTTGAGAGAGAGAGAGAGAGCATGAGCAGGGGATGGGTAGAGGGAAAAACAGACTCCCCACTGATCAGGGAGTCCTATCTGGGACTTGATCTTAGGACCCTGAGATCATCACCCGAGCCTAAGGCAGACCCTTAACTGACTAAGCCATGCAGGTGTCCCCGCAAACTCAAATTCTTTTTTTTTTTTTTTTTTTAAGATTTAGTCATTCATTTAACAGAGAGAGACAGAGCAAGAGAGGGAACACAAGCAGGGGGATTGGGAGAGAGAGAACCAGGCTTCCTGCTGAGCAGGCAGCCTGATGCAGGGCTCGATCCCAGGACCCTGGGATCATGACCTGAGCTGAAGGCAGACGCTTAATAACTGTGCCACCCAGGTGCACCCAAAAAATCAACTTCTTAATCATTGTCCTATATAGTTTCTTTGTGGAGCTTTAAACTTATCAATTTGTTTTCATCATTTCAATTTGTGCTCATAGAAATTGGGCTCCAGTGAAGTGGGGGATGGAGAGCATAACCAAGTATGTGCAAAGAATGTAGGGCTGATATTCGACTGCTACACCATAGCATTACCAGACTGATGTTAAAAATATTCAAATGTGTCTGTAGTGATTGGCATGGAGCCATTGCTACAAAATTCTCCAAGTGACCCTCTCACCCCTAACACCACCTCAAGATTCGGAACAACCTCCTGCTGGATCTTTACTCCATCCAGTAACTAAAAGATTTACACTTGGCATGGAAGCAGGTTTTCAGGACCATTCTCATCCATTCTGATTGATCATACCCATTGATCATCATTTCTGGAAAAACACTGAAGACAGTCATCATAAAAGCCAAGTTCTTAACTTGGTCTGCACTTTATCAAGATACAAAGCTTAAACCATATCAGCTCAGCTGTAAGAGGATAAGCAAGAACGTTCTTTTCCCTTTTATCTCATTCAACACTTATTATAAATTTAATAATTTTAAATAAATTAAATTAAAAGTTAATAAAAAGAAGAAAAGGATAGGCACTAATGGAAGGTATTGTGAAATATTAATTGAATTAGCAAATCTGAAGTGTCCTGAATAAGATTTAGGGTCCTACAAGGGACCATAATAATCATTTTCCCTTCAACTTCAGCTTTTAATTCTCTTTTTTGTCCCAGGCCTCCCATTTGTATTGAATGCTTAAGAGTGACCTGATGAATAAGCCAGTGCTACAAGGGTCTGCAGGATACAGTAATGCCAACATTTACTGGATATTTACCATATTGGGAACTGGGGATGATGCTAAATATATTATATATGCAGCATTCATTTATTCAAATTCCAAACGAAGAGCTACAATCCTCACAATACAATTCTATAATGAACACAGCATCATCCTTCTTTCACAGACAAGAGAACTGAGCATTGCAGACATTTATAATTTGTCTTAGGTTATGCAATTTCTAATAAGTGCTGGAGTCCAAATTTGAACCAGGGTCTCACTAATTACAAAGTAAGATCTCCTAACCACTCTGCAGAACTTTCTCTTAAAAGAACATAAGCTTGACTAGTTTTCCAAGTTTCTAGTTAACATCTCTGCCAAAAGAACAGGAAGAAAGGAGTTTGTCTGGAAGTTTCTGTTAACATGAAATGATTAACTCTTTTGAATTTAAGCAAAGAACGCAGCAATGGTTATCTGTTTTTGCTTCACAACTTTTTCATATGTTTCTGTTCCACTGGCATCTGGTAATGTTGAATTTAAGACAGTTCCCACTGAAAAATAATTAAGACTTAGGGTGAAACTAAACTTTAACACATGCCCACAAGTCCATTTCACTAAGACGCTGTTCCTGGTGCATTTATCAGCCTAACGGATAAAAGGCTGTATTAATTGCTTCTGGGGCTCAGAGATAATCCCTTTGCCTTCTCTGACGTACGACTACCATTAAGAGACTTAACACAGTAGTGGCATGGGCAGAAGAAACCTACCCAATAAAAAGCACAAAATGAAGTCATAGGAAGAGCCCTAGTGAGGGGGAAAAAGCCTGGAAAGTGTTATTGATTAACTAATTAGTCAATGTTTATAAAGAGCCTTTACAATTAGTCTCACTATATATATTTAAAAGATCATTTTATTGATAGCATGGGAGTATAGATTCTCTTTTTGGTAGTGGAGGAGCATGTGAACTGAATGGAGATGGGTATTGAATGGCAAAAGCCATTTTACCTGGTTATCCCTCCCTCTTTCTATATTTAAAATACCTGAAATTTTCAAGCTATCAAGTAAAACAAGCAAACTACAGCCAGTCACAACTGTTTGGAGACATCATCTGGGCTGAGGGCAACCCAGATCTTCAATCATCTTTTGTAGATGGAATTGGAGTTGGCACTTTTCACACACATTGGCAATTTACAAGAATGTATATAGATAGGATCCTGGGAATGGAATAAAACTCCACATATTTGCTTTCAATCCAGTCCTTTTGCCTTTCCGTTGGCACATAATTTTTGTTGTTCTTCCATGTGCCATGCTCTCGGCTTGGTAATTGTTTTAGAAGACAGCTTGGGGGCTACCTGGGTGGCTTGGTCATTAAGCATCTGCCTTTGGCTCAGGTCGTGATCCCAGGGTTCTGGGATCAAGCCCCACATCAGGCTCCCTGCTTGGCAGAAAGCTTGCTTCTTCCTCTCCCACACCCCCTGCCTGTGTTCCCTCTCTCACTGTGTGTCTTTCTGTCAAATAAATTTTTAAAAATCTTAAAAAAAAAAAGTCAACTTGGAGGCCAACATAAACCATGGGTATTGCCTCAACCACGACTTCACATGCACATACAATGGTTATAAAGCACACCTCACTGACTGGGGCACCTGGGTAGCTCAGTAGGTTAAAGCCTCTGCCTTCGGCTCAGGTCATGATCCCAGGGTCTTGGGATTGAGCCCTGCATCTGGCTCTCTGCTCAGCTTCCTCCTCTCTCTCTCTCTCTCTGCCTGCCTCTCTGCCTACTTGTGATCTCTGTCAAATAAATAAATAAAATCTTTAAAAAAAAAAAATAAAAGCACACCTCACTGATAAGAAAGTAAATACTGCATGAGTCACACTGGCACACATACAAAGGTGACTGTAGGAAAAGAAAGGAGATGGCATTGGCCTGGAAAAACAGGACGCTACTGATTACAGAGCACCTAGTATATTCCAGACCCATGTCAGGCCTGCGACCCATATAACGTTATGCAACCTTTGCCGTAACCATATACAATAGACATTGCCTTAGACTATTTTATAACTGCTCTGAGCTTTGAGTGGTTAACTGGTTTGTTGAAAAGCCCATGGCTTGTAAGTGACAATGCTAGGTTAAAATCTCAAGTCTTTGACCCAAGATGCATTTTCTGTTCCATAAGAAGCTACTCAAATATAGCTCCATCTCTTTCATGGTTCTGAGAAGACCTCACGAAGAAGACAAAAATTGTGCAAGTCCTTGACAAGTGGATTGGACTTATACAGACAGACAGACAGACAGACAGAGAGTGTTTGTTTCAGAGTAAATAATTTGTTCAGGGGACAAGAGTATAAGGGGGGTGTGGGATAGACTGAAAAGGTAGACCAGAGTCAGATCTTAAAAGGCCTCAAATGACCATTTTTGAAACACAGAGTGATATGTTTTATATGGTCTCAAAGAAGATAAAGCTTATACACCAGTGGCAGTGCTAAAAATGATTTGCTGGAGGGAGAAGTCTGCTACCTAGGGATTTGATATGAGAGCTCTTATGGGCTAAACTGTATCCCTTAAAAAAAAGATTCCTGTGTTGAAGTCCTAACTTTAGAACATGATCGTATCTGGAGATAGGGCCTTTACAGAGGTAATTAAGTTAAAATTTGGTCTTCTGCATGGGCCCCAACTCCATATAACTGATGTCCCTATAAGAAGAGAAATAAAACACACACACATGGATGGAGGGAAGATGATATGAAGACACAGAAAAAAGTCAAGGAGAGAGCTCTGGAACAGATCCTTCCCTCAGTGCCCTCAGTCAAGGAGTCAATCCTGCTGACACCTCGACCTTAGACTTCTAGCCTCCAGGATTGTGAGAAAATAAATTTCTGCTGTTTAAAAGCAGCCCTTCCCCACCCCCACGCCCGCACTGCCCCAGGCTGAGATGCTTTATCTTGGCAGCCCTGGCAAACTAACGCAAGGCTGATGCCTAAGCCTAGGTCTCAATGTAAGCAAATCAGAACCTTTCCACTTTGGCTCAACACGTCAGTACCTTTCTGCTCTGTCTAGCCTCCTGGTCTCACCACTCATACTTGGCCCTTTAAAACTCTTCCTACAACCTTCATATCCAAACCTCATTATATCAAAAATGGAATAAATCGAAGCACCTTACTGAGCCTCTTCAGTCTCCTATGTACATTTAATCACTTCCCACATTTCACTTCCTTTCTTCCTTATTTTCTCTCTCTTTTCATTTAAACCCCAACCGCACTGCTTTAACCCAATGTAGGAAGCTATGTCTAGGACAATTAACTCCATGAAATATGCCAAAAGGACTCACGCACTACACAGGGCTCATAAGGAATAGTTAACATATTTCTGGCAAATCCCGAGTCACAGAGATTCCTTTCTCTCCTCAATATCCCAGACGACAATGTTTCTATTAGAGTGTAACTATAGGTCTGCAGAATGGCACAGTTAAAATATATGGACCATAACTTTTCAAAGGTACTGAGCTCAGGGAAGACCTTAGTACTACAAACTGAGGCCAGCTTTACATATTTCAACAATTAAGTATATTTTTCAGTAATTCCTGTCAAGGAAATTAAATTTGCTTTGCTTTATTTTTATATCACCCTATTTAAAATGAAACAGTCATTCGCTCTCTTCCTCTGCTGAACTTGACGTTGCAAAAGTGTAGGGATATGGTCAGTGTTCACTATGACAGTCCTTAGGGCTTTAGAAAGTCAAAATTTGCAGAAATATAGGCTTAAGCCTCAAATGAGACAAATTTTTACTCAATTAAAAAAAAAAAGCAATCTGGGACGCCTGGGTGGCTCAGTTGGTTAAGCAGCTGCCTTCGGCTCAGGTCATGATCCCAGCGCCCTGGGATTGAGTCCCATATCGGGCTCCTTGCTCGGTGGGAAGCCTGCTTCTCCCTCTGCCTCTGCCTGCCACTCTGTCTGCCTGTGCTCGCTCGCTCTCTCTCCCTCTATCTCTGACAAATAAATAAATAAAATCTTTAAAAAAAAAAAAAAGCAATCAACTTTACTGATTAAGAACTTGTTAAAAACAAGACAACAGGTCCAAAATGAATTCAATTATGCTAAGCCCCACATCACCAAAATAAAACTTAGTTGCCTTTTGGCTTTCCCATTTAATCTGACTAATAGGCACCTACTGTCCCTACGGGATAGGTAATCTTGCAACAAACAACCTGCTTGTTGCCTGGTATAACTTCCTTGTTCTCCCTGCCTTCTGCCTATAAAAGTCTTTCATGTTGTCCAGCTCTTTTCTATCTGTTAGATTGGATGCTCCCTGATTCATGAATGACTGAATAAAACCAATAAGATTATTAACATTAGTCAAATTTTGTTTTTAACTATCTAAATAAAAAAGTAATAGCCTCTCCTCCTAGGAAACCAGGGTAGGTGAAGATGGTACCCATACATGAATATTTTTGTCCTCATTATACCGGGACTTAATTTCCTAGAATCACTGAATTGATAGGCATTTAACACATTTCTTACAAAAGCAATGGGAATAGTCAAAATACATAAATTGTCTTGGGAACATTTGCAAGGTAAGAAATTCTTTTTTTTTTTTAAATTTTTTTTTTTAAGATTTTATTTATTTATTTGACAGACAGAGATCACAAGTAGGTAGAGAGGCAGGCAGAGAGAGAGGGAAAAACAGGCTTCCTGCCGAGCAGAGAGCCCCATGCGGGGCTCAATCCCAGGACCCTGGGATCATGACCTGAGCCGAAGGCAGAGGCTTTAACCCACTGAGCCACCCAGGCACCCCAAGGTAAGAAATTCTTAAATGTACCTACAGAGATGGGCAGGTGGTGTACTGTGCCATCAAAGACAGATCCAGCCTCATACTAGCTTAAAGAGACATTGAGAACTCAAGGCCCCAGTTGGTAAAAAAGCCATAGTTTTGAATCATGTCCACAAACTTGCCAGAGTTGATTTGGCCAAAGGTGAGAACAGAGTCAAAGGCAGCTTCCTTTTAGGTTGCTTTGTGACAAGGCATAAAGGAGAGATGAACCAATATGTTTCCTTCATCCTAAGCGCCTAATCTCAAAAATACCAAGAGAATGAGGCAAATCACAGTGAGATCAAGGCTGACAGATCTTGGCTGAGAAACCATAAAGGCCTGGGTAGGAGCTAAAAGTATCCAGGAGCAGATATGATCAGAAAGCAGAAACTGTGAGATGTAAAATATACATTTGAAGTCTACTAAGTCAGAACTGGCATTCCCGGAGACTTCAGCCTATGATGGCTATGTATTTTGACTCTTTAGGGCTCTGGCACTTATTCCCACCTTTAAAAGCCATAAACTGGGTTGCTGGCAGAAGATCCTGAGCTCTCTGAGTTCTTAAAACTCTTCAGCTCCTGCTCCTAAGTCGACCCTCACAATGAACCCCCTCATTCCTGGAGAAATATAAATGAGTCTCTCAGCAATCAAAGGGAACTAAAAAGAACAGAGTGTGAGGTCTAAGTGGCTTCTTTCCCTAACACACTCATAAGAACATCTGAACAGTCACTATAAGATGACAAAACCTATTGTTGGATCATTTGTTTTCCTTTATACCCACTTTGGATAAGGACCTCTTTAGGTCCTCTTGTGCACTACAACTGTTCTTTTTTCCAATTCATGACATAATTTTTACTCATGCCCTTGGCTGGTAGGTTGTTTAATTCTTTCCTGTCTTAAGCAGACAGGATACATGCTCCAGACACAAAAAACCCTAACCTAACATAAGGATTTATAGCCAGACGATGGAATGCTACAGGGATGCCAAAATAAATAATGCCTAGAGAACTCATTTAACTGTTTTTGGAAATTTCAATGCTGTATTTATTCTCAATAGTTTCTTTGTCTGGGAAGATAAGGTATTTCTTATCTTTTTCTCAGTTTCCTTAATAAACAGCCTTATGAATGCAATGCGTGGGTCAGGGAATGGAATAAAGAAATGAAAGAAAAAATAAAAATCTCCTTTCCTCTTATATCTGCCCCTATTTTTGTCTATGATTGCTGAATTGCTTGTGAATTATTCTTTGGATATTTTTCTCATGGCAAAAGTAAAGAAAATAGAATGAATCTTTTTAAAGTGGGGGGAATTAATAGCCTTTTTCTGCTAATTCACATACAGTGATAATAGTTGCATTCTAATATAAAAGACAGGAAGTGGGAAGGGAGTGTTACAATTTCATGGAGAATATTATTGATCCTCTTGCTTATTTAGGCTTTATTATTGTTTATAAAGTTGGCCATTTAAAATACAAAACCCTTTACATGTGCAATTCCTAGGGAATGAAAGCCAAACAAATTACACTCCTATTTGAGAGAGGAAATCTAAATGAGTATTTGGACTCTCTACAGTTAGGTCATCGATTTTGTGTGCTTGGAGGCAAAAGCAAATTATAGCATCTTAAAATTATTATTCCAGCTGTGAAAAACTTAAAAGATGGGACTTCATAGACAGTGCCACAGTCACATTTGTCATACAAGTTGTCCTGGATTAGCCAGTCTTGATTCTATCCACTCCTGAATTTTGGTTCTAATCAATGCCTAGCACTCAAGCCTGCCCTGTCCCCAAGTACTGACTATATTTTCATGGGTTGCAACATCATCTTTGTTGATTTTGTCAGGTATTTTTGGAGTAAGCAGGAGAAAAAAAAAATTATTTTTATTTTTTGTCTTGTTTGGATTTTGTTTTGGTTTTCCAGGGCAGGGGCTCCTGGAGAAAGCATACACAGTGATATGAATAATACTGTGAACTGGTTGGCTCTTGCCCCTTTACCCTTCCTAATGGATATATTTTGAGCCCTGATGGGGTATGATCAGACACTCCAAAAGGCAGTTTGTGAAAGTCTTTGTGGGGTTCTAGGCACCAGTTGGGTTTCTTCATTATCCAAGTCAAGGTCAACAGAGAGTAGGAAGTATTCCCCTGTTTTCTTGAGAGTGCTTGACAGCCCCAGTGAGCACTATGGAGGAGCAGGAGAGTAGCCTCAGTGCTCACTGTGCCAGGCAGAGTGACTAAGTAGTGTATGTTCATCTCACCAGTACTAGTGGCTCCTCAAACATATAGGGCCAGCCAGCTTGTGCTGAATCCACTAAGTGGATTGCCCAAACAAGACCTGAAAAAGGTCTATGGGAAGTCTGAGGTCCTCCAGTCAAAAGAGGAGGGTCTGAGAACTGGTGACATTCAGGATATTGATGTGATCACAGTGTACTGAACAGTGGTTAATGACTATGGGTTACTAATACTTAACTCAAAAACCTTAACCTGAGGAAAAACAAACAAAAAACCCACAAAAACTTTAGCCTAGCCTCTGGGGAAACTGTGTGGTGAAGATTGCTTGCAGATCACACCCCCACACCCGCTTCCATTTTGGCATCTTTTTCTTTTCTTTCAGTAAGTAGTTAGCCACTCTTGAGTTCCTAGTCCTCTCAGTAAGTAGTACCCAGATACCCAGATGCCTTACTCTGGTAATTCACCTCACTTTGCTGTATATTTTTCTTGACATTTTAAACTTCTCCTCTCTCCCCTTAAATTTTGCAGTCCCAAGTGAATGGAATAGAAACCAGAGTCCAGAATTAGACCCAAATACATACGGCAAATTGGTATTAGTATTTGATAAAATAGGCACAGCATGTCAGTGAGGGAAAATGGATATTTTTCTCAGAAATAATAGTTGTATTTCCCATTTATTGCCTATAACAAAATAAATTCCAGGGGATAAAAAATTAGACATAAAAACATAAACATGTTTGAGAATAAAACATGGAGGAATGTTTAATACAAAAAGATTGGTTATATTTGGCTCCAAGTAATAACATTACGTGGAAAAATTACGAATGAAGTCAAAAGGCAATATTTAATAAGCAATATTTGCAATAGAAGTCATGAAAAAATAGTTGAGTTTTTCTTCATATAAAAATAACAATTGCAAATCAAAAAGAAATAGGGCAACAGCTCAATAAAAAATTTGCAAGAGACAGGAAGGAATAACTAACAGACAAGGTAAAAGTGGCATTTTAAACATATTAAAAACAAAAGTTCAACTTCACTCATAAGCAACATGAATATAAATTAAAGTATTGTCAATTTCATCTATTAAATTGGCAAAGATATGGTAGCTAATGTTAATACATTCTCTGTGAGTTTTATGGACAAAGAGATGGGCAGTCTGTGAAAGCTTTGGTGGGAGTATAAATGGGCACGATCTGTTCTGAGGGCAATTTAAGGATATCATTCAAGATCACAGATGTTTGTATCCTTTGACCAAGCAATTTCATTCCAAAGAATTTGTTTCTGTAGTCTCAGATAAGTTAAAAGATGACTGTATAAGAAAGTTTTTAGCTTAGGTCTTAATAGGAAATGATTAGAAATAACCTATCAGTCTTTCAGTATGAGACTCATTAAATGAATTATAATACAGTCATCTAAAACATTACTATAACATCATTAAAAAGATCCACTTATGCATGCATGACATGGAAAAATGTCCAGTATATATTCTTAAGTTAAAAGAAAGCAACTATGGAATAGCAGGTACAGTATGCTGTCATTTGTTAAATACCCACATACACACTTGCATATGCCTATAGCCTCTCCTGAAGACCACACAGAAACAGGAAACACTGACTGGTTTTATAGGAGAGAGGAGAGAAGTGGGCTGCTGGAAAAAGAAGGAACAGATCTTCTTTTCACTGTTGATCTGTTGTACCTTAAGAATGTTGCATCTTATACTTTTATGAGTTATTCAAAGAGAGTAAATTACTTTAAACACTATCTTTCTAGTTCTATTTCTCCACTCAGACAACCCCGAGTCTTTTATAAAGTGAACTGACTTTACCACATCCCATACCACACTTAGTAGGCCATTACTATTTGTGGAATGGAAGAACGAGCAGTTAGCCTTTTGCCAACAGGTATTTGAATGACTAGATCATCAACCGAAGGAGGCATGCATCCTGAGGCGTGAAAGCGCATGGACTTCACTTAACTCATACACATCAGACACTCCCAGTAATGCCACCAACCATGACCATCTTACTTCCATCATGGCACTTTGCTCTGTAACTGCTTATCAAGATGCTTATTTATTGGATGCTTCCCCCAAGAGACTACAAACTCCATGAGGGCAGGGATTGTGCTGTTTTGTTTGATCTGTACCTCCCGTATTCAAAAATTATCTACCATTTGTCAGACAAATGGAAATGAGTATCCAATACTAATTTTAGGAAGAATGACTGATGAGAGGCATATATAAAGTGAGTTAGCAACTTTTCCGGATAACATGGTTAACATTAGAAAGAGCCAACAAGACTCATTTTTTTTCCAGTAAATTATTTCCTCTCTATTATTTCCAGTAAATTATTTCCTTTCCAGTGAACTATTTCCTCTCTGGGTCTTCTAAAATCAGCAGTGAAATGATGCACAATGACAGGGGCTTTCAACTGTAATGCCACACAGACTCATTCATACAATCCAGGATTTTGATACCCAAGCCCGACTTTGGATCTACTAAAAAAGAAGCCCTAGAAGAAAGGACACAATGTCTCTGCAGTTTTCTAAAGCACCTGGATGACTTAGCTGGATCACTGGTTTTGAAAACTATTGATCTATGAATAGACAATCACACAGCACATCCTTATACCTATCATTCAGTAGGGAAATAAGATGCCCACAAAACCAAAAGGTAATAAGAAAAAGGCAAATAGTTGGGAAATAAATAAGGTATTTAATGCTGAACTACTTCAAAATTCTCTCTGAATGGTGATAATATAGCGTGCAGACTGGAGTCCTTTGGAAACAAGATGATGGCTTACTGACAAATCTTTTGATTCCAATAACAGTGAGACCTACTAAACCAACTTAAACAATGAAGGGAATTTACTGACTCAACATTGAAAGGTAGTCTTGATTTCAGGTAAGATGTGATCCAGTCACTCAGATTATGTTACTAATATTAAGAGTAGGATACTAAGGTTATTTTTTCTTTCTCTTTTTCTTTCTCCATGGTGGCGTTTCAGTCCTCAGGTTTCACGCAGTCAATGACCCTGTAGGAACTTTCAAGCACTCTCCTTATGATATTAAATGACTTCCACTATCCATTATATATATACTCAGTCATTATATACACATTATACACACACTCCCACATTACCCAAGGGAAGACAGATAGTTCCTTTTGGTTGCTCTTGGAGATTACAGACAACCTTATATTCCACAAGCTCCACTAAACATAAACATTTTCCTGAATCTCTTCACTTATACTGGGTCACATTCTTATACCCTCAACCAATAAAAATCTTCAATGATTTTGAATACATTGTTTGGCATCATTCAAAACCAGATGACGCCCCCCACACATACACATACACATACCCCACCTTGGAGCAGGGATAGATTCAGTGGTGAGCTGGAGAATGTCTGTACTCACTTACAATGGGCAATTGTTAAATTAGCAGAAATTTTACAAGCTTGTTGTTCAAAAGATGCTATATTAAATATGAAAATATATAAACTTACAATAAAATAATATTTAAAACTAAGGAAATAAAAAAATTGCTTGTTAATTTTTTTACTACATTTTACTACTACCTATGCTAGGGGTCAGTAAATTATAGTCCTCAGGCCAAATGGAGTCCGCTGCCTATTTTTGTAAATAAGTTTTAATTAGGACACATCCATGCTCATTCATGCGCATATTGTCTAAGGCTTTTATAGTAGATTAGCGGAGGTGAATAGTTGTGGCTGAGAACTTGTAGCTCCCAAATGTAAAGGATTTGCTATCTCGCTTTTTATTTAAAAAAAAAAAAAAAAAAAAAAAAAAAAAAACTTAATCTCCATAGATACTCTTGAGATGATTTATGTGTAGAGTTTCTGCCTAGTGGAGATGTTAGAAAATGGTATGCTACTGCACATCTCTTCCTAACCCTACATTCCGTGACTTCTAGCTTGAAATTGGCCAAGGGAATATTTACATCATGGGTATCAGCAAGCAATATAAATTGGGGCTGTTCTTCTTTCCCTATGCCTAAAAGCATTTATTCAACATTTATCAGGACACGACTGCCTATAACTAGACTCACCCAAAACATATGGCTGTGAATGGGGAAAGGATGGCTTACTGGGGAGGAAATGAATGTTGGGTGATGGAGGCTAAGTCAACGTCCTCTGCAATTAGTATCTCTTATGTTTTACTTGAGTGTATTTAAGCAAATGATTCTACATGGTACAGATCCAAGCTATCCTAGGATTTCTCAGGCTGAAGGAAGTTCAAAGAGCATAGTTGTAGACGAGAGAAGGGGTAAAAGAAAGCCAGAAAGGTGAACTCTAATAATGAGCCCTGCAAAAAAGATGACAGAATCTAGAAGAGCCCAAGATGAGAAGAAGGAAAAGGAATACAAAATGCGCGCGCACACACACACACACACACACACACACACACACAGGAAATCAAGGGATATGCTGCCTGCAGCGAATAGCCTCAGTACAAAATCTATTTAGAAGGTGAACATGAGAAAAAAATTGAAAGAGCTTAAGACAAGATTCTGACAAGAGGCAGAGGCAAGGAAAGCATCTTAAATGAAGCTGCTCAAACGTGCCCATGGTCAGTCTGCGGGTGGCAACCAATCGGCTGCCAAGTGGGGTTCCCACTACCAAAAGTCAAATGCCACTTTTGGGGGATTGCTTAGTTTCCTGGTTCATCAAAATCTGATTGGGTTTTTTGCTTTCAAAGTTGAGGGATGGATTAGAAAAAGGTTTCTCACTGAGCACAGGTAACTCACAAAGCACTTCTTTTAATTAACTCATGAATTAATTTAGAAAGAGGGCAAGTGCAAGTGAGCAGAAAGCGGTGGGGTGAGGGACAGAGGGAGAGGGAGAGAGACAATTTTAAGCAGGTGCTATGCCGACAACCCTGAGATCATGACCTGGGCCAAAATCAAGAGACATTCATTCAACTGACTGAGCCACCCAGATGCCCCTCACAAAGCCCTCTTAAGGGCACGGCTTGAGGGCCCCGCTATTCTAGCATGACTTCAACCCAGCTTCAAGTCCGGGGTGGCTGGCGTGCTTCCCAGTGCGCACAGAGAGAGCCTGTGGAGGCAATGTCTGCTGACACCAGTCATCTCAATAAAAAATGAACAAGAAAATATGTCCTATGGATTTTCACATGGGGCCAGCAAGCAGCTTTTGTCAAAGGTATAGGAGGCTTTGTATCTGGCATCAAAAGGGGGAGAAAAAAAAAATGAAACCTGTTGGCAACAGAGTTAGCCACAATGGAGCGTCTGGGGGATACAGATAGCAGCTCATCAAAGGGTTGGTCTTAATGATACCTTCAAACGGAACAGAGCTGTGCTTAATGGCTTCCTGTGGTACTTACGTTCTTTAGAGCAAGGACATGGAAATAATGTTCTCAAAAAGCGAACTGGGATGTAATTCAGCGGAGTAAAATGACAGAAGTAATTCCAGTGTATGTATGAGAGGATGTATATTATTTCTATGAGCTACAAAATATTGATACCACTGAAAAGCAATTAAAAAGAAAAGAAAAATTATCTTTTTGAAAGTTTCTTTTGTATTACAGAGTTTGTTATCATCATGAGCTAGGGTTATTACCCCCCCTTTTGGTAAAGACTTTTTGCTTGACCAAACTGTAGTCAGGTTCCTGAATCTTCTAAACCCATCTGTGCGTGTGCTTGTGAAGTTCTGTTTTATTAAGAATCCTCAGCTGAACCAGAACCACCCCCTCACTATCTGATCACCCTCAATATCTCATCATGTTCCCCATCCTCTACCTACCACCAGATGACATCCAGTTACCTGGCCTGGCCTCAGCGAGACTCTTATTAGGTCGGCTTAGCCAGAACACTGCTTATCCCTGATTTTTCCTGTGAGTAATTTTCTATCCACCAACCCCAGCCCTGCTCCTTGGCTGTACATCCTATTTGCCCGTGCTGTATTCATAATTGATCCCTGTTGTCTACCGAGGTCTCTTTTCCTCTATTGCAAAAGTCTTGCATAAAATCTGCTTTTAATGCTCTATTATCCAGCTCTGGCTTTTCTTGGACACCGTTTGCAATCTGCTATATCCCCGGACACCTGAATAACCATGGGTTTAAAAATATGTATTATTTCTGCATACATCTTTCTTAGATTTAGGAAGTCTACTCTGGTATTCTGCAACACCCTTCATAATTAGTACTTTGTGACTCTGATATCATGTGGAAACCCTCAAGTGAATTTGTTTCACCCTACAGTTACTTCAACTACTTTGTCAATTGTCAAGGAATGGGTCAGTTCACTGAAGAAGAAGGAGAAGAAGTGAAAGAAGGAGAAGGGGGAAGGGGAGGGGGGAGGGATGGAAGGGGAGGAGGGGAGGTGAAGGGAAAGGGGAGGGGGAGGAGGGGCAGGAGGGGGAGGAGGGGAGGGGAGGAGGTGAAGAAGAGGTGGAGGGAGGGAGAGAGGAAGAAGAAACAGGGTGGAACTTGGTATACAGATTTCTTTCTACCAAATGAATTCAATAAATCGACAAGCATTTACTGAGCTTTCACTATGGGACTCGCTCAGCCTGGAGATACAATTGAGAGTTTACTACTGGGTATGCCAAAAAGGCAAGAAAAAACTTTTTAAAGTAATAACTAATTGCATTTTGTGATACAAATTTATTATAAAATAAACAGGGTACTAGAGAACAAGAGAAAGATAATTTGTAAATTTATTCAGTTGCAAATGACTGGTCCTAGGAATACTAAGTTCCCACTGATGTTTGCTTTTCACCTGGGCTAAAGAAAAGGTATTTTTATGGCTCAGTGGTTCCTAAAGTTGTTCCTGTTTGGAACCACCTGGAAGTTGTAGTATTCCTTTCAGAGCACAATGAAATATCATTATATGTAATAAGGTAATGAATGTAGTTAGGACAAACTTACATAATTTGGTTAAGTTCATGGAATTTAGGGATGCTCAATTTAATTCAATACTCATGCTACAAAACAAAATTTTAAAAATCACAATGACAAATATTTCCCTAAAAATGAAACCACTGTTGTATATTAAGTCCACCAATTTCTAAATTCCTCTGCCAGCGCTCGTTTGGTATAAATAAATCATAGCAAAATGCAATTTTTGGAAGAAAATGGGGGGCACCTTAAAAGTGAGAAAACTGTATTCATTTGTCTTAATTTTCCTGCTCTGTTCTTCTCAGACACACTGAGAATGTCTGCTGCCCAGCACACATTTTTAGAACACGGACTCTTATGGTAGAATCTAAATTATCAAATATTTTTCCTTATACTCCTGACCTCATACCCATAACTGAATCACAGCAATAACTAAATTCTGCTGGCATGTACAGTCCTATAGCATTGGTTTCCCTACACGTATACATCTACAGTGTGGGGAGTAAAGGAAGTGCGAACATCGGATTTTATTTCAGATACATTTTAGGAAAGATGGCAATTTTGAAGTTTGAACTCAAAATTTCAAAACCATTTTGACCTGTATTTTAGAATCTCAGAGGTAATTTATAGAGTATCCTGCAAAAAGGAGCTGGTTTCCTTGAACCTCACTTGCTTATTTTCTTCTTTTTGCATATACTGAAATGCATCTAATGAACCACTTCTTTTAATGAATACCCTTGGATAGTTTAGGAATCCTGCTTAAAAATAGTGATAACTTTTAGCCATGCTTGCAGGGTCAGCCTCTACTGAATTATTATAATTATAAATACATATGGGTAATTTGCATTAGTTCTTTTCTTTGTGCATATGTTAGCCTACAAATAAAGCTTTCCAAGGATCTTTTCAACTTTTCTGGAGTTCTAGGTATCAAGAATTCTAATGGAAAAAAAAATCAATTATTGTGAGGCTCCCCAGAAAGCTTTTAGTTTGCAAATGATAATCTCCCTCTTAACATCTTAACAGTAGAAGACATGAGCTGATAATGAAATTCTCACAGGTCAGAACTACTTGGAAAGAGAAGCACATCTTCGTGCTCATTCTGCCAATTTCCTTCATGCATCTGCCTTGGAATCCGATGTTTTTTGCCATCTCTGGTTCCTCGGTGATTAGCTCCAGATAACGGCAAGATTTGCACATAAAATTTCTGAAGCAGCTCAATTTGATGTCAGTATTCAGGAAATCAGCTCTTCATATGCCCACATGTAAACATCTTGGCTACAGTTTCTTCATTATCCTTAGAGGACCAACTTCATTCTGATTGGAAATATTTTTGATTTCTTAGGCCTGTCAAGCTAACAAGTAAGATCTTTGCACACTAAAACAAAATACTTGGTTATTATCGATCCTAATGCTACATAAGCAGCCTGATCCAATCTATTTATAAGCATTAGTAGAATTGATTATTTGGTTATATTTGTTCTTTTATGATCAACTTTTCAAACATATACATATATTCCACATGTTTATGAGATTTCAAAGAGTAAAACATTCTAATCCTGAAAACAGTGTAAGTTCGTCAGAATCATAGAGCTATGTACATAAATTATACTCTAATATGATATTATAAGTTTTAAGATTAGACATAAACATTGATGTTAATATATAATAATAAATATCATGTTAAAACGTATGTATGTATATATGTACATATGTACATATATATGTCATAAAACCCATGTTAAAAAGTATGTTTGTGTGTATGCGTATAGTTCATAAGGTATACAATACTGCTTCTTTGCTTTTATATTTATGATTTTAATTTTCCATCATTTTATAAGAGAAAATCTTTTGGTGCATTTTATTTTTTAAGTAATCACAAATATGTATTAAAAAACAAAGTGTTTTAATTTTCAGAACTAGCACATTAGTTTTGTCTCAAAGATAAACATGTGCTATGATAAAATTTTTTTAATTGAATATTAATTCATAAATTTAGTCAGGAAAACTTTTTTGACAATATAATTTAAGCCAATTAACATCCCAGTTGCTTTCAATATAACACTGGTAAAAAGACAAGCAAATAAAACCAAACATAAGATAATGAAAATAATGAAGAACATTGTGTGTCTACTTTTATTTTAATCCAAAGAAAAAGATAATGAAAAATATAAAAAGAAAAATGAACAATGCCATTAGACTGAACAATGGTAACTAGCGGGGAAAAAAATCTTTTGAAAGCAAATTCAGGTAATACTTTCCGAGAGCCTACTAAGCAACATGGCCTGAGCTAATTATTAGCACAATAGCCTTGAAAAGTAGGCAGTTACTCTACTTCCAGAATGGAGAGGTAGAAAGATTTTTTTTTAGTCACCAAACTGCACTTTGAAAGATTTGTGGTATTTGTACCTCTAGTGCTTCTTTCCTCCTCATCTTACCTATTTAAATGGTAAAATGGGTCATACACAGAAAGACTACACAGCGTATTCATGTAGTTTGAAGAACCAGAAAAGAGACACCACCAGATGAAGAAAGAATACTACCAGTAATTTTAAAGTCCCATATGCTGCTCGTGTTTCGTATATGAATCACTCTCCCAGCCTGAGGTAACCCAGAGCTGGGGGCATCAGAGAGTTTTAGCACTTGTACATGCATTCGTGAACACTGTTTCATTTTGTTAAGCTGAGCAAAAAATATAAACCAATGAATATTCAGGGAAAGATAATATTCCAGCTTTCAGGGGAAGCTACTATTAGTTAAGGGCTGCCTGGAGAAAGTACAGGGAGAGAGATGTGAAAGGCAAGAGTCTGTTTTCCCCTTGCCTCAGTTTAGAAGAGTGCAGTGTGGGTGGGATAAGTGGGTGAAATTAGGGATACCTCCAGGAGCTATAATCCTCACCCAGGCTGAGCCATCCAGCAAGACTGGCCCAAACCTGGACATCTAGAAGAAATAAGACTCAGGAGTAGTCATCTCTATATGTCCTTTTTGTTTTCAGAATATTCCTTTTTAAAATTATCCTGTTTGTGCTTCTTAGATGCAATATTTTCTATTACCTTGAATTTTTAAGTTTAATGTTATTTTTTTCTTGTGGTCTGCTTTATTTCTCTGTGTGTGTATGTGTGTGTGTGTGTGTGTGTGTTTTCTGGTTTCCATGATCAGTTTAAGAGGTTTTCCTCTAATATCTGAAATCTATGGCATCTGTTTGAGCTGAGATTTAGAGCTTAGAAAGCTGATAAAAGGTTTTGAGCAATATGAGAAGGACATTTCAACGTTGAGCATCAATGTCTGGTGAGGTGCGTGGGTCATTCTGGAGTCACTCCCAATATAAGAATCTTTACATATTTCTTCTTGGGCAGTTCAGACTCAAAACCAACAGGGGAGGGAGGGCTGCTTATCTTACTTGACTCCATGAGGGAAGAGTTTGGGATTTTCCACATTAGGCATTTTAGCGTGCAGATGGTAGCCAGAGAACTGTTTGATCTTCCTGTTTGGGGGACAGTCATTACTCTTGGTTGTCTTTGTCATCCTCTTTTTCAACATCTCCGGGTAACAAATTTCTGGAATTCTACTAGAGTGGGGCTGGTATCAGGGCATAAAGTAGGAGAGAATCTAGGTCTTCTCAGACTTCATCAATTCTTCCTCATGAGCTCCATCCAACCTGCTCCCACTCCATTTACCCATAGCTTCAGAGACATTCTGTTTCTTGTCAATTAGGAGCACAGGGGAGGATCTGGGCTGGTTCTCAACACCTCTCCACAGCTTGAGATAAAGCTTCCACTTGGTTGCTAAATTAGTCCTTACTTATCCAACAGATTTCATCTTCTAAAACTTTGTATTTTCTTTCAATTTTCTTCTCCTCTTTTTTCCATTTTTGTGTATTTATTTTTGATTAAAATAATTCACTGAAGTTTTAGTAGTTTGTCAGGAGGATGTAAAATGGCTGCGTGTTTTCCTACCCACTATCTTCACCTAGTGGGTAATAACAGTTCGTTTTTATGTGTCTACTATGTACAAAGAACTCTGTAGGGTGTGACAATCAGAACTAAAATGTGTAAGGCATTGACTTCGTCTGCTCAGGGCTGCCATAACAAAGTACCACAGACTTGGTGGCTTTAAACAACAGAAATGTATTTCTCACTGCCACGGAGGCTGAGAAATCTAAATCAAGGTGTTAGCCATTTCAGTATCTGGGGAAGACTCTCTTCCTGGCTTGCAGAAGGCCACCTTCTTATGTTCTCGTGTGGCAGTGAGGAGGAAGCTCCTGTGTCTTTTCCTCTTTTTATAAAGGGCACCAACCCCACTGTATTTAGGCACATCATTATGACCTCATTCAATCTTCCTCACAGGCCCTATCTCCAAATACAGTCACTTTGGGAGTTAGGGCATTAGCATATGAATTTTAGGGAGACACAATTCAGTCCATAGCATTGGCACTGTCTCTGTTCTCGGATTTATCACACCTTTAAGGAACAAAGACCTTTGCACACCTAATGAATCAATAACATAATATTTTGGTTTGGTACTCTGAAAGCAGTATGCTAAATAATTATTTGCTAGTTTGGAATATGGTGTGAGATAAGGAGAGCCAATGAAGTGTTGCACATGTTGATACAGGCAAATAAACACAGAGCAACATCCAGTCTGATAGACTATGCAAATCTCAGCTCTGGCAAAGTGACTTGAGGAAGTCACCTAAACTCTGAGCCCATTTCATGATCTAAAAAGGGAGATGATCTACACCCCTTGGACTTGTTATGGGGCAATAATAAAGAAAATATCTTTACAGTGCCTGGATACAGCAGTTGACGCAACAAGTATTAGCTACCAGCTGAATATAGAAACCCAAGAAAGAAGGAAAGAAGGAAGGAAGAGAAAAAAGGTGGGAAGAAGAGAATGAAAACATGGTTAGAAGGGAAAAGTTTTTCTCAGTCTATGGAGGGACTTCATTTATTTTTTAAAAGATTTATTTATTTTTTTAGAGAAAAAGAGTACTAGGTAAGTGTGAGTTGGGGGGAGGGGTAGAAGGAGAGAACCTCTTTTAAGCAAGTTTACCACTGAGCACAGAGCCTGATGTGGAGCTAGAGCTCATGACCCATGAGATCATGACCTGAGCTGGAACCAAGAGTCAGATGCTTAACTGACTGAGCCACCACCCAGGCACTCCTAAAGGAACTTGGTTTTAAAAGTCATCTCTTACTATTTCCAGAGAGGAGCAAATGATCTACAATGCATTTTAATGACCTATTACTTAAAAAATAAAAATAAAATAAAATAAAAAGAAGAAGAAGAAGAAGAGGAGGAGGAGGAAGGAGAAAAGAAAAGAAAAAGGAAAGCAAGCCTTGGGTATGATCTTGTCTTGGCACAGATCCTGGGAGTGCGAAGAGACATAAGTAAACATTTATGAGCTCAGGTAAATTTTGAAATGTTGTGACCCCTGGAGCAAAGCAGTCATATGCTAGTACTAATTAATCCTTGTTTACCCTTGAGGATCACCAGGGGTTCACATGCAAGGAAGGAAAGAGATAAAATAAAATAAAATAATCACCTTTTTTTTTTTTTTGAACCTCAGCACTTCATCTATTAACCTGGTGTCTTGTAATGTTATTCTGAAAACTAATTCTCTTAGAAACAGCTCCCTATATGAATGAGAGATTAATACCAGTGAATCCAAATCATGGGCATTCTTGCATTGAAATGCTTCCTTTGCAAGAAATGGCTTCCTAGGTAATCCCTCCCCCCCCCACAAAGTCTTTTTTTTTTTTTTTTTTAGATAACAGCAGTATGGATGGTTTCCCTGTGGATAGCCAGTAAGATTGCTTCTAAATAATTCCAAGTGCCTGAAATAATTGATTTTTCCCTTTTGGGCAGAGGCAAGATGGGGAAGAAAATAGGTTAGATGAGGGTTGGACCTAAACAGTAGTTTTAACATCACACACACAAAAAGACAGGCTAGCTCTTCTGTTCCTGGAAGCAGTGGTTTTGTCCAAGTGAAGGAGAGCAGAATTGGTCCAAAAGTCTCTACCAACTGGCTGAAGGAAATTAACAAACCACTCTTGGGCATGGGTCCAAGTTCAAATGAATGTGTGAATTTCTTATGAAGGTTCCTTGCTTTGTATTACTTGGTTCCTCTTGAGTAGATATGAAATACCTTTTCTAGCCAACAGATTTGCTCGACATTTTATGGCCTGAAGATGTAACATGAGCTGACTTCACTGGGTTTTTTTCCTTCTTTTTTCCATAGGATGTGTCTCTTTCTTATTTACATGTCATAGACATAAAAGAAGACTCCCTTTTCCAATTATGAGGGTTTTTTGGTTTTTTGTTTTTTTTATTTCCATGAAGAGGGGTGAAAGAATCAAGTGGTGAGGACCCACAGTACAGTCACCAGCAGGAACCACACATCTAAATGATGGCTTTGGGGGAGCACAGAAGAAAAGGAATCTTGTTGCCCATGGGGTAGATATTTCATTTCTCTAGAAATATCAACACAGAACAAATGAAGGGGATAAGGTTAGAGAACTGTAGAAATTATTGTCAGAGTTCCTGAAAGTTCTAACAGGACTTTTAGAAACTTTGAGATTTTACTCTGAAGAGGACAGAAAGACTGAGCAATATAATTTGGAAATACTTTCTCCCCTTCTTGGGATTGTCTTCCATTTTCCCAATGGTGACTTTGAAACACAAAAGTTTATAATAGTGATAAGTTCAATTTATCTTCTTTTTCTCTTTTTGTAGCTAGTGATTTGGGAGTTGTGACTATGAAGGCTTTGCCTAACCTGAGGTCATGAAGATTTTGTCCATATTTTCCTCTAAGATTTTTACAGTTTTAGCTTTGACATTTAGGTCTGTGATCTATATTAAATTAATTCTTATTTAAGGTATAAAGAAGGGATCTAACTTCATGCATGTGGATATCCCAGCACAATTTGTTATGAGACCATTCTTTCTCCTTTGCATTGTCTTGGTACCTCATGGAAATCATTTGACAATGTGACAGTGTTTATTTCTGGGCTCTCAGTTCTGTCCCCTTGATCTCCATGTAATCACAGAGTGCTACATTATTTGGATGATTGCTAGTTTATTCATTTTATTTACTGAGATTTAGTAGATTTTTCCTAATTATTTCTTCATTTGTGGTAGGTCCTGAGAATGACTTAAAACCATTAAAAATTTTTTAAAAAATAAATGTTAACATTTTTCATCTGTTAGGGTTGTTTCTCTAGAGCAAGAATCTATGGAGCTCTTCACTCCACCATTCCAGAAGGTCCTTCCCCTATTTTCTGCATCAAAGAACAAAGCAGTAAAAGAAATGAAAGCAGGGCGCCTGGGTGGCTCAGTGGGTTAAGCCGCTGCCTTCGGCTCAGGTCATGATCTCAGGGTCCTGGGATCGAGTCCCGTATCGGGTTCTCTGCTCCGCGGGGAGCCTGCTTCCTCCTCTCTCTCTCTCTGCCTGCCTCTCTGCCTACTTGTGATCTCTCTGTGTCAAATGAATAAATAAAATCTTTAAAAAAAAAAAAAAAAGAAAAGAAATGAAAGCAGATACTGAAGGAAATGGAAGGAAAAAAAGGGACACATGGTCAACTCAATTAACATTAACTCAATTCTGAGAGTCCATGACAAATGAAACATGCTAAACTTAGGATAGGTTTCAGAAAATTTGAGTAATATTATTAAAAATTTTGAAAAAATTAATATATATTTAATATGTCAATATGAACTGAGATACAATTAACATATATTTAAATCCTTTAAATATATCTTACATCTTTAGTTAATGCCTACATAATATGATCACTAAAAAAAAAAAATCTCAAATCCTAGAAGGTGAAAAGTAAAGATCTCATTCTTTGGCAGCTAAAAAATAAAAATAAGTAAGAAAACAATAGAAGAAAAGTAGATCCCAAAATATCAGCCCTTGAATTTCAAAATAACTCTCTCTTAGACAACTCTTAAGCTAACGAAGAATCCAAAGTTGAAGATACCAAGTCTCTAAAAAAATTATAATAAACATATCATATCCAACTGTGCACATATGACTAAAGTTGTATTTGGAAGAAAATTTATGGCATCAAACATGTAAAAATTCATGTAAATATTCATATAAATATTCATGTAAATATGAAAATAAGTGAATTAAACATTTAACTCAGGGGGTAAAAAAGGATACAGAAGCCACAAAAAAACCAGCAGGAAATAATAGAGATAAAAGTAAAAAAAGTATCAAATTTAAAAGCAATAAAATAAACTAATTTAAAACATCAGGGGCTTGTCATTTTCATTTGCCAATAAAATAGTCACATTAATCTCTAGTTACACTAACCAGGAATAAAAGGACAAAGCAAAAAGAAAATATGTAAATGACCACAAATAAAGATGAAAGTAAAAGAACTATAGGAGTAATCTTTCAAAACTCTGCAAGTACTCTTGAAAATCTGAAAAAAATTATTTTATTTTATTTATTTTTATTACTGTTTTTGGTAAATACAAGATTACAAAATGGATCCTGATAGTATAGAAAGGAGAAAAATAAATATGAAAACATTAAGATTTCATTTCAGAGTTTCAGATACTATCTCAGCTCCTTTTTTAAAATTTTCATGAAACCTAAATCTGATACATTTTAAACTGTTGCAGAGAGTGTTAAAAGAAGGAAAACCTCCAAATTCTTTTCATGACGCCCTATTTGTTTCAAAACAAAGATAGCTTCTTGGTAGCTTTCTATGCCTGCCATATCAAATTATCACAAATTTAGTGGCTTAAACCAACATCAACTTATTACTTCACAGTTCTATAACTCAGAAGGCTGACATAGGTCTTCTCAGGCCAAAATGGAGTTGTTGGCAGGGCTTCACTCCTTTCTGGAGACTTTAGGAAGAGATCCAGCTCCTCACATGTGTGGGTTGTTGGCAGGACTGGGTTCCTTGCAATTGTAGTATGAGGCCCCCATTTCCTGGCTGGCTGTCAACTATGGGCTGTTCCCATCTTCTAGAAGCTGCCTGCATGCCTTGATTGCTGTGTGATTGGATTTAGCCCACACAGATAATCCAGGATTGCTTCTCCAATTTAAGGCACATAACCTCAACTACATGCACAAATTCTCTTCTGCGAGGTAAAGCAATGTATTGGCAGGTTCTAGAAATTTGGTTAGCTTTGTGGTGACTCATTATACATCCCTCTCCCCCAAAATAAACAGGGAAAAGAGTTATAGACTAATTCCATTTGTGAATATTGATACACTATAAATAACTTAAAATAGCAAATAAAATTTAACATGTTAAAAGTAAAAGAATGACACCCTTAGCTAAGTATGATTCATTTGAAAGATTCAAGTGTGATATAAAAATGCAACTTATATGACTACATTACATCATGAAATTAAAGACAAATAAATCAACACTTTTTTTTCAATGTTTAAAATAAAAAATCCTTCGAACACCATAAAAATATTAAGGAAAAGAAGAAGAAATTGGGATGGAAGAAGTAACTCTAAAATCTAGAAATTTTGTCTTTGGACCTTTCCACGTCAATAGCTCATAATGCCAAATAACACATAGCACTTAATACTTAACCTACCACCTAACAATCCTCTAAAATAAGTACTAGTATAGCATCATTTTATAGAAGACACCAGTCTTCATACATTAAATAACTTGCCCAAGGACATCAACTGGAGGCTTTTCTTCCGTCATCTTTTCTTCCCTGATGAAGTCCCATCAATAGGGTCCCAGCAGCCACCACAATCACCATCACAGTGCGGTCTGCAAATGGGCACTCTATTTCTTCTTCTTCTTTTTTTAAAATTTAATTTAATTTAATTTAATTTAATTTCAGTGTTTTAGAATTTATTGTTTGTGCACCACATCCAGTGCTCCATGCAATACGTGCCCTCCATAATACCCACCACCAGGCTCACCCAAACCCACACCCCTTCCCCTCCAAAACCCTCAGTTTGTTTCTGAGTCCACAGTCTCTCATGGTTTGTCTGTCCTTCCGATTTTCCCCATCTCAGTTTTCCTATCCATCTCCCTCCCATAACAAATCACGACTTCTTTTGTCCACTGTATATTTTTTCCTGCTTTGTCAAAAATTATTTGACCATAGCATTGAAGGTCCATATCTAGGCTCTCTACTCTGTTCCACTGGTCTATGTGTCTGTTTTTGTGGCAGTATCATGTTGTCTTGGTAATCACAGCTTTGTAGTAAAGCTTGAAATCAGGCAACATGATGCCTCCAGTTTTGTTTTTCTTTTTCAACATTTCCTTAGTTATCTGGGGTCTCTTCTGGCTCCATACAAATTTTAGGATTTTTTGTTCTAGCTCTTTGAAAAATGCCACCAGAATTTTGATTGGGATGGCATTGAAAGTATAGATTGCTCTAGGCAGTACCGACATTTTAACAATGTTTATTCTTCCAATCCGTGAGCATGGATGCTTTTCCACCTTTCTGTATCTTCTTCAGTTTCTTTCATGAGTGTTCTGTAGTTTCTCGAGTACAGATCCTTTATCTCTTTGGTTAGGTTTATTCCCAGGTTCTTGGTGCTATAGTAAATGGAATTGATTCTCTCATTTCCCTTTCCATATTTTCATTGTTAGTGTATAAGAAAGCAACCGATTTCTGTACATTGATTTTGTATCCTGTCACATTACTGAATTGCTGGATGAGTTCTAGTAGATTGGGGTGGAGTCTTTTGGGTTTTCCATATAAAGTATCATGTCATCTGTGAAGAGAGAGAGTTTGACTTCTTTGTCAATTTGAATACCTTTTATTTCCTTTTGTTGTCTGATTGTTGTTGCTAGGACTTCTAGTACTATGTTGAACAACAGTTGCAAGAGTGGACATCCTTGTTATGTTCCTGATCTCAAAGAGAAGCCTGTCAGCTTTTCCAAGCCTCCCTCAAAAAAATTGAAAAAATCCAGAATACACCAGCTTTCCTTACACCTTAAAGAACTGGAGAATCAACAATAAATTAAGCCAACCCCACACACGAGAAGGGAAATCATCAAGATTAGAGCAGAGACCAATGAGATAGAAACTAGAGATACAGTAGAACACATCAACGAAACTAGAAGCTGGTGTTTTGAAAGAATCAATAAGATCGATAAGCCTTTGGCCAAACTAATCCAAAAGAAAAGAGAGAGGACCCAAATTAATAAAATTATGAATGAAAAGGGAGAGATCATGACTAACACCAAGGAAATAGAAACGATCATCAGAAATTAGTATCAACAGTTATATGCCAATAAGTTAAGCAACCTAGATGAAAAGGGCATTTCTGGAAACCTATAAACTTCCAAAACTGAATCAGGAAGAAACTGACCTGAAGAGACCAATATCTAGTAATGAAATTGAAGCAGTGATCAAAACCCGCCCACGAAACAAGAGCCCAGGACCCAAGGGATTCCCTGGAGAATTCTACCAAACTTTCAAAGAAGAAACAATACCTATTCTCCTGAAGCTGTTTCAAAAAAAGAAACAGAAGGAAAACTTCCAGATTCTTTTTATGAAGCCAACATTACCTTGATCCCCAAACCAGGCAAAGACCCCACCTAAAATGAGAATTTCAGACCAATAACCCTGATGAATATGGATGCCAAGATTCTCAACAAGATCCTAGCTAATAGAATCCAACAGTACACTAAAAAGATTATCCACCATGACCAGGTGGGATTTATCCATGGGATACAAGGGTGGTTCAACATTCACAAATCAATCAATGTGAGAGAACAAATCAATAAGAAAAGAGAGAAGAATCACATGGTCCTCTCAACTGATACAGAAAAAGCATTTGACAAGATACAGCATCTGTTCCTGATTAAAATGCTTCAAAGTATAAGGCATTCTACTTCTAAAAGCCTTTTGGAGACTTGCTGGGGATGGAAAATAAATAAGAAGTTCAATTTCCTAGGGTTTAACAAAGACTTTTATATCGTCTACTCCAAACATGTGTTTTCATAAATTAGAAAAATATATAAGATCAAGAAGGACTTACCTAGGATCTTGCACTTATTTTGAAACAGCAACTGGATCAGAATCTAGCCTTCTGAGCTCCTTCTTCCATTATTTTATGGTCCTGGGGTAGGTAAAAGAAGAAATACAGAAAATTGCTTACTTCCAAATTAGATATATTATAAGCACAGCTGATAACATTCTAACATCTTCCTCAGTTGCTTTGGAGTTTTTGGAACTTGGGATATTTGAAAATTCCTTTTTCCTTCCCTTCCTTGACTGGAAAGCCCAACCCTGCTTGACTCACCTCCACTACCTGTTCTTCTCCTTGTCCTTTGGTCATTGCACTATGTATAAGACCATCATCAGAACCTGGGAAAGAAGGTAAAACTAAATTCATGACTCTGGCAACTGTTACAATCATTGAGTTCAAGCTCTAGAAAAGAAAATCACTATCTTCTTCTTATATCTTCACATAGTCTTCCCTCTGTACCTGAACATGTAATTCAAGGCTCACTCCCTAAATTCAAGCGTTGTCTCTTGACTTTCCGGCATGCAATGAGTTATTGGTCCTCTAAAATCTATTTACTGAACACCTAGTATGTGTCAGATATCAAGTCAAAGGCTTCCAAATATCTTCCCCTATTTAATCTCAGAACAGCTCACTCAAGAGGGATTATTGGTTCTAAAATGGGGAGATTAGAAAACTCAAAAGGATTATAATATTAAGAGGATCATAATCATTGTTACTACCATTTACTGAGAATATACTATGAACCAAAGACAGTGTCAAAGGCTTCTCAGTATTAACTTGTGAAATTCTCAGACAATTCCATAAGGTTCTACTACTACTAGTATCCCTATTTCACAGATGAGAAAACTGAGGAATAGGAAGCTCAAAAAACAAACCCAAGGATTTAGAAGAATAGCACCAGGTTTTGAAGCCAGACAGTTGAATACAGAGCCTGGTTCTTAGTCACTAGAATTGTTTGTCCAGGATCACATAACAGATAAAAATAGTATTGGAAAAATAAATCAAAAGCCATCAACTGAGAAGGGATAAACCAAATATGGTATATCTATACAATAGACAGTTATTTGGCAGTAAAAAGAATGAAATCTTGAAATATGTTACAACATCGAAGTTATAGAAGCAGTTACAAAAGAATACATAGTGTATGAATCCAGTAATACAAAACATCCAGAATAGGCAAATCTATAAATACAGAAAACAAAACAGCAGTTGCTGTAGGCTGAGAAGGGAAGGGCATGCTTGGAGAGAAGTGGGGAGTGATTTTTAACGAGTATTGGAGGGGTTTTTTTGTGGGGGAGAGGGAGTCGGTGATAAAAATATTCTAAAATTGTGGTTATAGTTGAACAACTGTGTGAATCTACTAAAAACCTGGTGAACTGTATGTTTAAAATGGGCAAACTGCATGGTAGGTGAATTATATTTCAAGAACCTTATTTAAAATAATGGGGCTAGGGGGACCTGGGTGGCTCAGTGGATTAAGCCTCTGCCTTCAGCTCAGGTCATGATCTCAGGGTCCTGGGATTGAGCCCTACATCGGGCTTTCTGCTCAGCAGGGAGTCTGCTTCTCCCTCTCTCTGCCTGTCTCTCTGCCTACTTGTTCTCTATCCAATAAATAAATAAAATCTTTTAAAAAAATTTATGGGGCTAGAACTTCAACCCCAGACTCGCAGATTTCAAGCCTGGGCTTCTATCTATTCTACCTTCTTGGCCACCCCATTTTTAGCTTCCCTTCATATCACTACTTAGGTTTCCTTGTTGGTTCATTAATTCTTCATAATTTGCCTAATCAACAACTGCAGGGCAGGAGCTCTGTTGTAATTATCTTTGTTCCATCAAATTCCAAAAGGTCTAGTATTTCCATGTCAGCTCCCCAAATTTTCTACTGCACAAGAAAAATATGTCCAAGTGAGGGGATTTTAGGCTTACAAAATAGGCCTGTTCCTAAAAAGTTCAATTTTCTTCCTAAAGACTTCAATTTTATATTGAATGCTTAAATATTTAATGTACCTAATATCTGTCACCATGTCACTAGTTCTGTCTTAGAGTGAATGGCCATCTGCCTCATTTTTATTTTTGGAAATCTGATCTTTTTTTTTTTTTTTTTTGGCCTATACTTATTGAGATCTCCTTATAGCAAGGTACATTTTAAATCTTGTCTATTACAAGTTGATTTGGCTCATTGTTACAATGCTGGAGAGTCTATGCAGAAAATTTAAACTTGTTAAAACTGTTTTTGACATTCAGTGTCATAATACTGTAAGTAGGTTTCATTTCAACATTTCCATTAGCTGGTGGTAATAACTCATAATAAAAATAACAAATGATTGCAGTATTAAAAAGTCAAATAAACAACTATGTAGATACACGTGCATAATTCTATAGCAGTTTTCATGGATTTGTACTATCAAAGAAGCTCATATATTAGAATGTAGTAAAACAGCTTTTTTATAAAGTATTAGTATGTGTTCTTACTCTCCTTCTTCACTTTACCTCTGTGATATTCTTTCTAAAAACTTGGAGCCCTGGTCTAGTGATAGAAAAAAAACAAAAAACAAAACAAAACAAAAACTCAAAAAACCACACATCAGAGCAACGCAGTTGGGGAAATACTTTACAGGATACTGGGCCAGTGCTACATAAGAATATCAATGTTAAAAAAAAAAAAACCGTAAAAGACTGAGAAAAAATCATAGACCAGAGTATACTAAGGACATAGGGCAACTAAGTGTGGTGTGGCGCTCCAGAATAAATCCCGAATAGAAAGGGGAAATTAATGGGAAAACTGGTGAAATGTCAATAGAGTTTGGAGTGAAGTTAACAGTAATTTTTTGCCATCATTTCATCCTTGTAACAAATGTACCATGTGAAAACAAAGTATTAATAATGGATGGGCCTCAGTAAGTTATATAGAAGAACTCTGTATGCTACCTTTGTAACTTTGTTGTAAACCAGAAAGTAAAGATTTTACATGGGCCTTATATGTGAGTAAGCATTTCACTGGAGAGGATATGCTAATAGCCTATAACAGAACAAAAAAAAAAAGAGAGAGAGAGAGATGTTCAATATCATTAGTTATAAGGGAAATGCAAGTTAAAACCACAGTTAGATCTCATTGCACCCATATCAGAAGACAAAAATTAAAAAAAAATAATGACAACACCTAATTCTAGTAAGCATGCAGAGAAACTTGATCACTCACCCCTTGCTGGTGGGAATGTAAAATGGTGAAACCACTGCCAAAAACAATTTAATGATTTCTTTACAATATTAAACATAAATTTACAGTATGATGTAGCAATTCTACTCCGTTACCTATTCAGGAGAAGTGAAAGCAATGTTCATGACAGCATATTCAGGCACAAAGTGAACACAACCCAAATGTCCATCAACTGATGAACTGTTACACAAAATATGGGAAATCCATGCACAGCCACAAAAAGAAACAGCTACTGCAACATGGGTAAACTTTGAAAACATTATGCTGAATAAAAGAAGACAGACACAAAACCACATAGCATGTGATTTGATTTCATTTATTAGGAACTGCCCAGAACAGGCAAATGGAACATAAAGGGTTGATGCCCGGGGCTCTTTTGGAGATGATGAAATGTTCTAAATGAGATTGTAGGGATGATGGTATGACTTCATAAATGTCTTTTCAACCATCCAATTGTCTTCTTGCAATAAATGAATTTTGTTTATATAATTCATACATCAACAAAACTGAAACATAGTGTTTTTTGGTTATCAAATTTAGATTATGAAGGAAAGTATAAAGAGAAAGTACTTGTTACTGATAGTTCCATCACTTAAAAATACATTTTGGTAGAGATTCTAATAGCTTTACTATTTTCTATTAATTCTCATTTTAAAATGAGGGTGAGTCAGAAAGAAATTTGTTTTGTCAGATGATGTATATTAACGTTGAGAGTTAAATAGTGTTTATATCTTGGGGATTTCATTCACAGAACTTGATCATGCTTTTATATCATATGGTTTAGTCCTCAGTGATGTGACTGCCAGGGAGCATTGATTACTGGTCAGACCAGCCTGGAAAAATCCCACAGTATCCTACCTCCCTAGAAAGGAGAAGCCATAACTGCACTTCTAACCCAATTAGAAAGACAAAAGCTCTGTCTCCAAAAAACAACTCAGGAGATCAGGAAGGTCATATGCTTGCATTTTGGCTTTGCAGACCAGAACGTAGAGGGCACTTTTCTTGTCATCTAAACAGATGAGAATGCCAGACACTGTCTGTGACCTTTGGCAGCCGTGCTGTGCAGAGAGCTACCTGCACGGCTTAAGGAGTGTTCAAAATGAAACATATAAGGTTGTGTTTGGGTTTTTTTCTTTCTTTCTTTTATTTTCTTGTTGTGATTGTTGTTGTTACTATTTCAAGTAGGAAGGGAAAGCTTTCGTATATAGCTCAGATATTCCTAAATGAAGAAAACTTCTCCAACCCCAAACAAATACCATCCAGAACTTTTTCAGCCGATCTTGAAAGAAATTCTTCAGCATACCCCATAGATACAACCTGCCTTATCCTGTGTCTAGAAAATATATGCAAGGACAAGTTTACAGAGCAAAAGAAATTTGGAGCACACACACACACGCACACACAAATGTGACTTACAATTACTTTACTTAAATAACCTGTTGTCCTATACTGAATTTCTTCTCAGGCAGGGCAAAAGTATAGACAAGTCTTGCCTGTCATATCATAATGGATAAAATGAACAAAAGTAGAATATCCCACACACGCGTGCACACACACACACACATACACACCCTGCTATTTCTTGACCAAATAAAAAACACTCAAAAAATTTCTAATGTTGTCTGGGCCTTGACTTTTTCTCTGCCTACTGTGAAACTATGGGGAAGGAATCCTTCCCTAAGCAATTAATTCCAAATGCTCTAATTAGAAGATGCGAGGCATCATCAGAAACATGCCCACAAGCACTAGAGGGCAATGCTGGACAAATATTACTGAGATCCAAGCAAACACTCGTGAGTATGACTGGATACTCAATTGTTTTCAAATGAATAAAATTTCAGATGCGACTTTGAATATTCTAACTCTGTGAACAGGATGGAGTTTCCAGCATTGCCTTCCAAACTGATAACAGGAATGGACAAAGAAGGCAAGGTTTTCTTGGTAGCAATCAACTCTACTTCCTGGCTTCATCAGGGCATTTTGCCGAGACTGAGGCTGGGCCAGTTAAAGAGCAGGTTGGCAGAGTGAGGAGATAATGGCTAATGTCAAAGCCAAGGAAGTTTCTGGAATCAGAAATCAGAATCAAAGCCTGGATTCTGCAGTAGGAAAGAAAGGCTGCTTGCTCAATTATGTCTCATGATCTCATAACATGATGGAAACCAGGAAGTGACTGAGGGTGAGAATTATTTATACAAGTTTAAAAAATCAATTTAATTAAAAATCTGGACTAAAAACACAAAATTATAAAAGGACCTTTTGTGATGGGCATGATGGTGATGGTGGTTGCAGGCTGCAGTAAACATGAAGAATTAAACTCTGTCTTATTTTTCATTTCTCTCTCCTAAGTAGCTCTTTGTGCAGTGGAATCATAGTTCTGCTGAAAATTTAAATCAAATCCCCTAGTAGGGATTCAATTAAAGCAGTGGTTTTCAAACTATGGTCTCTGGACAAACAGCATCGACATCGCCCAAGAACTTGTTAGAAAATAAAATTCTTAAAAAAAAAAAAAAAGAAGAAGAAGAAGAAGAAGAAAAGGGAAAAAAAATTCTTAGACTTCACCCCAGACTTCCTGAGTCAGAATCCCTGGCAGTGAGGCCCAGAAATCTGTTTTTTTTTTTATTTTTTTATTTTTTTTTAAAGATTTTATTTATTTATTTGACAGACAGAGATCACAAGCAGGCAGAGAGGCAGACAGAGAGAGAGAGAGGAGGAAGCAGGCTCCCCGCCGAGCAGAGAGCCCGATGCGGGACTCCATCCCAGGACCCTGGGATCATGACCTGAGCCGAAAGCAGAGGCTTAACTCTCTGAGCCACCCAGGCGCCCCTGTTTTGTTTTGTTTTTAAAGATTTTATTTATTTATTTGAGAGAGAGAGCACAAGCATGAAGAGAGGGAGGGGCAGAGGCAAGGAAAGAAGCAGACTCCCCACTGAGCAGGGAGCCAGAAGCAGGGCTCAATCCCAGGACTCCCGGGATCATGACCTGAGCTAAAGACAGATGCTTAACCGACTGAGCCACCCAGGTGCCCCCAGAAATCTGTGTTTTAATAGGATACATGAACATTTGAGCAATACTGGGCTAGAGTTAGAACAGAACAGGTTATATGTAAAAAACCAATCAGTATTACACAATGTCATGAATGTTACAGTCATGGAGCATATAATCTACCACTTCCGTTAGACTTGTTTTATTTCATATATAAAAAATTTTTACATTGTAAAAAAAAAAAAAACCTACTTTCCAGAATTCATAATTTATTTTTATGCAAATTAAGTCATATTTTATATAGAATTTATTTAAATGGTAATGGCTAAATTCTAAAACTAGCTCAGAATTCTCATTAAATTTCTAATAATAGTACTGACAAGGTAGTAAAGCATACAAATGTGTAATACCTTAGCTTACAAAACATCTGTCAAATAGAAAATACAAATTGAGTCAAATAACTTGCCAAAGATCATGTAATTAGTACTGAGTAGAAAGCCATAATTTGAATCCAGAACATCCAACACAAAAACCAGCACACTTTGCATGGTATCTTGGCTATTTATACCACAAATGAAGCACTTCAGTCAATAACAACAAAATATTGTCCCAGCTGTAGTGATTAGGCAAACTCATATTTTCACAAAATTGGCTGGTGTCTGATGAAAACCAGGCTTAATGAGATAAAGAAAAAAGCAGATGGGATTTCCTAGAGAGTGGAAGCAAACTTTGGACATTTTGCAAGAGTTGAAGAGGGAATCCAAATATGGAAAAGCGATTGTGTAGTGATTGTGTGGAGGAAGTTAACTGAGCTCTAAGCAGAGACAACTTGTAGTGAGTGCTCAGTCGCCCTGCCAGGAAGAAAGGAAAGAAGAAGACATTTTGGACTGGGCAGCTCGCTGCCATTAGAGCTGAGGAGTTAAGTACATCTGAGATTGAGTAAGACACAGGAAAGTGTGACGTGCTTGCCATCAATCAACATGTATCAGGCAGCTACTTTGTCCCAAGCGCTGTCTGAGGGTGGGGACTAGAGAAAATGAGTGGCTTGCTCTCCTAGGTACAAAATCTAAAGGGGATACAAGAAGTACTCAGCAATCAAGACAATATCTCAATGCAATATTATTTAAAATCAGAATAAATGTGATAAATGATGAAGAAAACAGCAAAATTTTAATAAAGATGGGATCTGTTATTATTTTGTTTGTTTGTTTCAAGTTCCAATATGCCTCAGGGCACTGTTACGGTTCTCTTTATTCCTAATCTTGGTATTTTGCTCATCTTGAGGTTTTGGGGGTTTTGTCTTTTTTTTTTTTTGTATAAATTTTGGTTTTGAGAAATATTGCATGAAAATATTATTTACCTTAATTATTGAGTTTTACCATAAAATTTTGTACCAGGTGCATCACTCACTATGACCTAATCCTGGTCCTACACTGTGATCAAAGCTCTACATTAATTATCTCAAGGAATCACCACAACCCATAAAGTATGAAAATTTAGTATTTTTAATGCAGGAAATAACTCTGTGTTTGAAATATATCTATCCATACAAAAATACTCAGACACGCATATATTCTGTCACATTTGAGGGGATAGTGGATATCAACACAATGCCACATGCTGGTTTCTGTTTGTAATAGCAATAGTTCATGAGGGCACAATTCTTTGTGTTTGAGTCACTTATTACATTTCTTTGTATTGTTTTCCTAATTCTGTATGTGAAATATGTTCAGATTTTATTAATCCTGTACACTGTAGGAATCACTGGACCTCCACTGAATGGAATGCTTCTTAAAATCTATACCTCAAAAGTCTAGGCAAAGAGTGATTCTGATCACTTTCACGAATGGAGAGACCCTAAGAGTGAAGGGACAGTTGGAGTGGGACCAGGTAAAAAGAACATGAGAAAAAAACAGGGGCAGGAGCACTAGAAAGAAGCACATGCCCCTGCTAGGGTAGAAGTCTTTGATGTCCCTCTCTCTGTCTCAGAATCAAGAGCAGCCTGAGATCTCTCTCAGAGCTTTAGACTCAGCTTGTCTGGGGTGAAGCTTGAACATCCCAGAGGAGGCCGATGTGAGTCAAGCCTGAGAACCACTATGCAAGGGGACCCAGGGAATCAGCCTGGATTGAACCAGGGTAAATGGGACATTCCAAGGTCTTCCTAGAATAATGAGAGATACGCAGTGTTGAGCATCTCCTATGCTTTTGTTGGGCTGTCAAGGAGTTGGTTAAGTGGAGGGAAATCTGAACTATTCTAGATAGAAGGGGATAGAAGGCAATAGAAGGAATTTTTAAAGGGATGTGTGGTTGGAAAGGAGGAAGAAAAGATGAGCTCACTGAGAAATGAGTTTTTATTACTGTGTTTATGCTATGTTATTATGAGTTTATGTTGTGTTGTGTGGTACATTCGTACAGATCCCCATATGCCTCATGACCTTCAGTAAGAAACTGATTTCTTACTGGTGGCCTTTGGCAAAGTCTATCTTCGGAGTCAAATTGCTGACGATTTTTCAAGAATGGAAAGGTATAAGAACACAGACTGCCCATGGGTCTCTTACTCTTTAGTTTCATGGTTTAATAGGGAAAGAATATGGAAGGGACCTAAGCACATACAAACAGGAAGATCCCAGCTTCCGAAAGGAGAGAGTACCCAGTGCTGCCCCTACCCTCTCTGAATGAACTAGAGATCTCACAGGAAGGATGTCTGGCAGGTGTTTCATTTTTCTGGAATCACAGCCTGAAAGAGAACTATACTCAGTGTTTTTGAGTACTGGGCAATTACTACTTATCACATCCTTTTTATAACCTCTTGTAAGATGCTTCACTAGTCTGAAAGTGGTAGTGTATAAGTGTGGTGTATTTTTCAAACTGAGCTAGATGGTATGTGTCCCCACAACCCTCTAGAGTTCATACACAGTTCCTGGGAGGGACACACACATCTACTGTGATCGCCTTCTCTCATAAGTATAGTTAAAAGGAATGCATCACAAAAGAATTTTGTGAGATGCCAGCTTCGTAAGTGCATTAAGGGTAAAAGCAGTAATTACTATTTTAAGATGGTGTAGCCCAGACATGTGAGGGCAGAGCTGACACCCTGTAGCTGTATCAGCTTCACTTGTGACCTTGGATAAAGAGACCTCGATGTCTGCACTCAGAGCTATCTTCCTGATTTTCCATATTAAAGAAAAAGAGAGATCTCATGGTGGTATTTTTTGAATGGCCACAGTAAAATTTCTCTTCTGCATGCTGTTTTCCAAAACCTCCATTTGTCTGTTTCCTGTCCCCTTGAACCTGAGCATGCTTGTGACTCTGTGGTGTATAGAGTACAGCAGAGCTGATGCTATGAGACTTCCTGAACCAGGTCACCACATCTCCCTGGCCAATGTGTAAGACACGCAGTTACCCAAAGACCCCATGCTGGAGAGATCACATGGAGGCACCTCATGAAGACACGGAGATATGCTTAAGTAGTCCCAGCTCTTCTAGTCTTCCCAGCTCAGGGACCAGGTACGTAAGCGAACATCAGATGATATCAGCTCCACGCATCAAGCTGTCCCAGCTGACAAGAAGTGGAACAGAGAGTAAGTGTCCCTGCAGGATGCTGCACACATTGCAGATTCATGAGTAAAATAAATATTGTCATCAGTTTAAGACATCAGGTTTTAGGATGGTTGTTTATATATCATCAGATAAGAAGAGATACATAAAATCTTAAAATGACAATAAATACCACCAGTGGAAGGAACACTTTCTGATCATTGAATATAAAATAGCAACTCTCAGGGTGCCTGGGTGGCTCAGTGGGTTCAGCCTCTGCCTTCAGCGCAGGTCATGATCCCAGAGTCCTGGGATCAAGCCCCGCATGGGGTTCTGTGCTCAGCAGGGAGCCTGCTTCCCCATCTCTCTCTCTGCCTGCCTCTCTGCCTACTTGTGATCTGTCAAATAAATAAATAAAATCTTTTTAAAAATAAACAAATAAAATAGCAACTCTCTCTTGCTACTCTCTCTATTCTTTATATACTTTGCTCTCCTTCTGTTTCTCTACCTTAATAGAATAAGTTCTGCTAGGGCACAAAGAGACAGGTTGTTCCACTGCTGAGTCTAGAAGGTACCAACACATAGCACTGGAGCTAGGATGAGTATGAGACTCTTTACACAGTGTGCATTCCTATCAGAATAGCCAGAAACTAAGTTCTTTATATTTATTTCAGATTATTTATGTGATTTGGGTCAAACATTTAGCTTGAGTAAAAAAAATATATATATTCTTTAACAACCTAATTTTTATTTTATCAGAAGTGGATGAACTTTTTGTTTTATAAGTATTTTCCCCACCAGTTGAATTTTATGAGAGACAAAAATCAACATTTTGGGAAGGTGTTTCCCTTCTTATTCAATGAAGCTTGATGAGTCATGAAATGTAGGTATGTCCAAACTCCTCAAGAACTTAATGAATGAAATTTCTGTGATCATGTTTAAGAACTTAAACTTAAGGCCAGTTTCATAAAATCCTTGTAAGGGTTCTATAACAGGGCAATCCATACTCCCAAAAGAATAATCACAACAATGGACTCTGCATTATTAAGTGTGAAACTCATGGTTGTAGAAAGAATAAAAGAAGTGTTGAAATACCATGCAATTTATTAAAAGCTGACATGAAGCCAATTCTGGTTAAATTTCTGTTCTAATTTCAAATTTCTCAATTTTAAGCTCCTTAATGATTCTTGAAGAAGTGGAGCTTCAAATTGAGAAATCCGAAATTGGGTGGCTTAGAATTCAGACTTAGATACCAGCCTACCAGAGAAAGGGAAGAGGGGATATAGGCTTCTTAGGGGAAAGCAAATGATTTTTAGGAAAGATGAATGCCTTTAGAAGAATGAGTGGGAGGTATGATAGTTTGTGAATCTGTCTGGGTGTGGTGTAGACTTCTAATCTCCTCTGCAGTGGTAAAGACCCAGGCCTCCCTAGTTGATGACACTCCCAGAGAGGGGGTGGGATCCATGCCAACTGGATTCCTTATAGAGGATCTGTCTTTAGACAGATAAGACAGTTCAGAGAAAGCCTGTTCCTGCACCTGCTGCCCTTCAGGTGCTTATAGCTCAGAATAATCAATACATCAAAGCAGCGTATTTTAGGGTGTCAACCATGCTTGCAACCATTACCAAAATCCAATTCCAGACCTTTTTCACCATCCCTAACATAAACTCTGGAGCCATTCAACAGAAAGGCACTCGTCCTGCTTCCCCCCCAACCCCTGTCACCCCTCTTCTACTTTCTCTCTCTATGACATGTTCACTCTAGGGACCTCTTGTAAGTGGAATCATACATTATTTGGGTTTTTTTGTTTTGGGGGGTTTTTTTGGTGTGTTTGTTTTTGCAACTATCTTATTTCACAAGCACAATGTTTAGAATTCATCCATGTCGAGCATGGATCAGATCTTCCTTCCTTTTTAAGGCTGAATAGTAATCCATTTTGTATAGAAATGCATATACCACATTCTGTTTATCCATAAGCCAAGACACAAGGGGAAGTCTAAATGCATCTCATGAGACAAGAAGAGAGATGTTTCTAAGAAACAAGGGGGAAAGTGAGCAAAGCAGACAGTCTTTGTAAAGGAAAGAAAGTAAGGTAGAGTGAGGCCCATATTCATGTAGGGGGAGCCATGTGGGGAATACACTGGCTGGAAGATAACCAACAGACATTTAAGGATTGTATGAATCTAATGTTAACTTTTAACATGGTTAAAAGTTGTAGTTGATTGACTACCCATGACAAAATCCCTCTCCTAACTCATTTGCATATCATGAATAAAACCAATCAGTACACTCACAAGAGCATACTAAGGGTGATGCTATCCATTCATTTACTTATTTTTCAGCATCAGTTGAAGATGGACTGAACTTTTATCTAGTTCAGAAGAAGTACTGAGAGTTGATCACGAAATACTAAGCCCCCCAGGAATTCACTAAAATATTAAAGAAGAGTCTGTATCTTATGAGGCTGGCATGACAATCCA
Source organism: Mustela erminea (assembly GCF_009829155.1). Classification (NCBI taxonomy): domain Eukaryota; kingdom Metazoa; phylum Chordata; class Mammalia; order Carnivora; family Mustelidae; genus Mustela; species Mustela erminea. The sequence goes on from NC_045614.1 coordinate 41,451,572, forward strand.
GTCAACCATGTCAACATTTCAAGTGGTCTAGGGATCTTATGAGATACCTGGTCTAATTTACTTCACTGCATTTTGTAGAAGGAAACTTTTTTAAAAAATCACTTCACCATCCAGCTTGAACAACACCACCAACCAGTTCTTGCTCTCAAGTTTGCTCTCATTGAAAGAGCATGAGGGCTACTTGGGAAAATCCTTTTGGAAGCCCATTCAAATACATCAAGACCATAAGATTCAAAGTTCAACTCCACCAGAATTTCAGAGAAAATCTCCTGGCATCTGTTAAAAATAGTGTTTTGGAGAGATGATCCAGATTATGTAATTTTAGCACACAATTCTGGATCAGAACTCTGGTGTACTACCCCACAAAAATAGCCCAGCATGTGGCTATATGTGCACTGTGAAGAGGAGTCTAAGAACAAGCCAAGAGTTGGCCTTAGAAATTATTAAGATCCCATGAAAAAGACTTCTGCTTTGTTAACTATATTTGCTTTAACTATTTTTAAAGTGCTTCTACCTTAACTATCAGAAGATTTTCTCCTGGTTGGTGATTATAATCTTTCCATTAACACTCAGGCCTTCTATTCAATTTCTCTTTGTGTTTTTCAATCTCCACCCCCATCCCCAACACACACACACGTGCGCACATGCACGCATGCATACACACACACACACACACACACACACAGGCTTCAATGTCATTCTCTAAATTTTTAGCTGCTTCTTGCCAAGTTATCTCATCTTTCTCATAGCATTCCTCTCTTTCAAACAGGAAAAAAAGCCTGTTAAGATATTGATTTGGACATCATTAACAAGCAGTGGTGGCCTCAGTGACTGATATGTTTGCTACAGTATGTGAATCCTTATCAGCGATCAGCCTGATGAAGGAAAAAGTCACTAGGACAAATAAATGAAGGGCCTCATGACACTATTAGGAAATGAGTTTTCAAGTTCTAGTCCCAGCAGGTTTATTATGGGGCCATGTCCCATATTATGTTTATCATTTGCTAGTCCGGAATCACTGACTTGGTTTGATGTCAGTCCTGCCCTCTCAGGCATATCTCTGAATTACGGGAAAGGTAAATGGATCAGATAGAGTAATCAAACTCTTTGCCTAGTGTAATTACTTGAACTCATTTTACAGGTATCCTTGTCATATGACCTTGTTAACTTCCCAGTATACAATTTGATGCTCACCCTTTTAATAACATGTACACTGAAGAATTCTAACACAGGGAACAGAGAATCTTATATTCCACCTGACCCTGTGCCTTTTTGCTTTTGGCAGTGCTTTCTGATCTTGTGTGGATAGATCTCAGAGACAAGAGAAGGCAAATTTGAGGAAGCTCAAATTTAGATGGTATAAACAAAAACCTAATTTATAAAAATGAAATCCATAAACAATTTTCAAGGGGATGACTTATTTATCATCTCCCTTGTTCAACCAACAAATTAGCCACTGAAGGAGATATCCAACACATTCCCTGCCTTTGAGTATACTTTCTAAGGAAAAGATCAACATTTAAATGGATACTACAAAACAATGTGCTTCAATAATTGCTATGACAAAAATCCAACTTAAAATTCTTCCAGGTGTGGAAAAATTCTTCTAGGAGTGGAGTCTAGACCAATAGAAAAAATCTTCAGGTAGATTGGTTTATCCTAGGTACAATTCACATATCATTCCTGTTCAGCATTGTCCTTTGCAGTTCTTTATACTCATTGTATTTATAACTATTGATACAATGGTGAACAAAAAAGACATGGACATTCTCTTCATTGGATTTATAACCCCAAAATTACTTCTCTAAGTGGCACTTTGTGTTCATTAATGATTTAATTAATACCTGTATAGCAATCCTAAATAATAATGATGGCTAATATGTTTTTAAGCAGTTGATATGTCCTGTCATTGTTCCAAGACTCAAGAATATATTTAACACTTTATACATGAGAAACTTGAGGAATAAGGACATTAAATAATGTATCCAAGATCACATAACTGGTAAGTAGGAGAGTCATCCTGCAAAGCTAAGTTAACTTACACCAGTGTTCTGTTACCTCTTTTTTTGACTGTTAGTTGGTGGTGCTATATTTGAACTTGATTTTTCACAGGTTTTCTTCTGATAGAGAGCAAGGACATGTGAAGCCAGCAAGAAATCTATAAATTGAGAGAATAGAAAGGGCTCAAGAAGGACTAGGAATGCTTGATAGGTGAAAAGAATGGGAGGAGAGAATAAAGAGGTCGTAATTAGGAGGGATTTGAATTCAGATTAAATTCTTGAAGATACTGTTTATCTTTAAACAGCTGACAAAGAACATACATCATCTAAACTTTTCTGGATGTTATCAGGGATAGCATTAGGAACAGTGACTAGTTATTGAGGATGACCATACTTATGCAAAAGCTGGAGGCTCTTAATTTGTTATAATGAACAACTTCTGAGTCCATTCAAAATATTTTCTGTCACTTCCTTTGATATGAGTCTCCGTATTATCAGTTGTCCTCTGTGCAGTAGATCTTCTTCTACCATTTCCAAACATCTAAATTTTGGTAAGTTGGTAACCAAGTTTCTAGAATTATATCTCAAATTCAGTGATGGAATTTGAGCCTCTTGTCTAGTGACTTGCATTTAGTTTTAGTCATCACCAATCAGCGTCCAAAGGGCCACAAAGAGTATAAGTTGTACAACCCCAGAGGATGGCTAACATAGGTCAAGCCATGAATGATTACCACTGGAGGAAGTAATATACCAATTTACTAAAACTATTTAGAAAACAGTGATTTAATTTTGTCTATGAGTGTGTTTTAAGGTAGAAATTTGATGTATTTTTCAATATGGGCCATTAGCTGCCACTTCTGGGATGATAGATTGGTTTTCTTTTATATGCCAATTTTGATGCAAGCTTTGCAGAGAACAGGTTGCAAATCATGAGCAGAAGTTATACAAAGATCAATTAGCAATGCCTGCCATAGTTTGTGGACAGGATAATGATTATACATACATATATATGTATATATACATAGATATGTACATATGTTTGAGGGGCTAGAAAATTCCTAAATGTTTTCTTTGTGTCCTTTCTTATTACTGGGGCTGAGTAAGTACATAGTTCTCAGGTTTAGCTGTACATGTCCCCATGGGAGTGAAATCTAGCCTCTTTAAGTGGCGGGCTCATTAACAACTGGAATCTATGAGTATTATAATTATTTTGTTTCTAGTGTTTCAAAAGTAAATGCACATAACAAGTTATTTCAACTCCCCAAGAAGCCATAGAAAACACAAAGTATTAAAATAACTAAAATTTTCATAAGGAAGCCCATATTACCAACCCTCTAATAAACCAAATAGCAATATTGGTAGAACTAAAAAACAATGAGAAATAAATCTGGATCCTGTCTTGACCTGCTGCAACATTAATAAATAGAAATAAAAATCAACTTGATACTATGACTTAAATGACTTTCATTTTATATCTTTTTCCCCCCACTGAAGAGCCTCATTTCCTTGAGGGGCCAAAAGGCTTAAAATACACTGACTTAATGTCTGTGCAAAGGAAGACTATGGGTGTAATTGTGACATTTCTCCAGATCTTTGCCATTTTGTCCATTTATATATCATTACCATGGCTACTGTGATAACATTTAAAATAATTCCAGTGTAAATCTGACAGCACTTCATTAGATTTTCTTCGAATCGTGTAATTAGGTAAGAAAAGACCGCTGATTTAGAAGTTTAAAACTGCCTGAGACAGGAGTGCGTTTCCCAATTAACAATCACAACATCCCTTCTGAATGGCCCGCCCTAATTTAGCAGATGCTCCTTTGAGCTGGGAATTAGGAGACACTGGTTTTAAAATGTAAGGGTTCAACTGAGGGGGAAAGAACAACACTGAACTACCGTTTCCCATCTTTGAGGTGAGGGTAAGTAGAGAGAAGTCACTCCTTCCCTTCTGCTGGGCCCTGAGGACCCAGAGTGCCTTTGATGTTGGCTTCAGAAGAGCTTAGAACCCAGTGAAAGGGAAGTCTCTGGACCTTAATATTGTAACTTACCATCTTTATTTTTCTTAACAAAGTGAATATAATTAAGGAAGATAAAAGTGCCGTTAAATCAAGGTTCTCTCAGGACAAAAAGCTGCCTACCAACAGAAATGGCACAAATCTGATTCATTTTCTTAATAATCTTCAAATATATGGCTTATTCCTGGGCCCAGAGGTGAAGTTGAAGTTAAGCATAATTTTTAAACAAACACATTCTGTATTCTGAAGAAGTGAGCAGCATGAAAGCTATTGAAGCTGCAACCAGAGCCTGCCTTGTTTGCAAAAAGGCATCATGAATGCTCAGTTTGACATTCTTTGGGGTTTTAACTAGGGGGAGAATGTTTACACTCTTGAAATCTCCTATAATGAGGAAGAATTTAGACTAATTGGCAAATCTAATAGGAGAGCTGATTAGTTCGTACAAATAGCTCAAATCCATTATTTGACACAGACTGCACAACTGTGGCCTTTCTTAAGAGGGCTCTATTCAATTTTATAACCGAGAGGAAAAAAAATGCAGACAAAATCAATTTGTTATTGTTCTCAAAAGGGTTGCTGTCCACCATGGAATTGACTTATAAAATTTGTGCTTAGAATCAAATTATCCAATCTGCGAGAGGAATCCACGTCGACGCACCTACCATACCAAGTAAGCAAGCAGAGACAGTGGTCTGGAAGCAGAGTGGGGTACGCCTGCCTGCTATCTGTTGTGAACTGGTGTTTTGTATAAAGCTGATGTTAAAATGGAATGGATTTCTCACTGGTAGTATTATGCTATTCCCCCTGCTTTTCCTCCAAGTGCTGTAGCTCAACTTTCCATTAGTCAAATCTGAAGAAGCAAAGGGTGTTTACCACTCCACCTGACTTTAAGTCAGTGATTACTGGGGTGGGGAGGGCGATATTTGAATTTCAGAAGGAACATTTGGTTGTTATAACTGGAGGCTGGGAAGGGGGTAGGGTGGGGTATGTTACTGGCATCTAGTGGGTAGAGGCCTGAGATACTGCTAAATATCCTACCATAGGCCCAAACACTGACAGTCTAAAATGTCAAAAGCATCAAGATTGGGGGGAAAAAAAACCAAGCAAACAAACAAACAAACAAAAATCCCCAAAACAAAAAACTTCTTTAAATAGATGCACTGAGTTTTTTTCTAGCCTAGTAAATAATTAAATGTTTTTGAAGACATCATTCATTGTCCAGCCTCCCAAGATCTGTTCATTCGGCCTCTTGATGAAAGAATAGATTGTGATGGAGCCACGATCTGTCAAGAACCCTAAATCTCTAGGGGCTGGTAACTCCTCCTGCTCAGAAACAGAGAGGTCATCACATGGGAGCTAATATCTTCAGAAATCACAGCAGAGGATCTCTTTATGTTGCTATTTAGAATACATGGCCAAAGGAGGCCTTCCAGTCTGGGTCCTAGGAAGCATCTGCCATCTCACAGGCAAGGAAGCTCCTCAGAAAAGGCAGTTTAGGGGCACCTGGGTGACTCAGTCAGTTAAGCATCTGCCTTCGGCGCAGGTCATGATCCCAGGGTCCTGAGATCAAGTCCCACATGGGGCTCCTGCTTGGTGCGGAGCCTGCTTCTCCCTCTCCCTTGGCTGCTCTCCCTGTTCCTGCTTTCTCTCCCTCTCAAATAAACAGACAAAGTCTTTAAAAGAAAGAAAGAAAGAAATGTTGCAGAACCTGGACTGGATCCTGGCGTAAGAACCAAGCATCCCTCGGGGACTTTGGAGGATCGAAGGTTTATTTAACACTGGTGGGCTCAGACGAGGCTGTTCTCCAAAGGTCTGAGCCCCAAGCACAAGCAGGGAGGAGGATTTATACCCTTCTACTTCCGCATACTTGGTACTTTTGGCTTTCGCAGGGAAACGGGGTAGGAAAGAAGAACCCGGAAGGGCTTTGAGACAGGGATTGAATTCCCTTGCTGGTTTGGTCAGCCATCTTAGGGTATGGTTTGTCCCTATCAAGAAGGAAAAGAAAGAAAGAAAGAAAGAAAGAAAGAAAGAAAGAAAGAAAGAAAGAAAGAAAGAAAGAAAGAAAGAAAGAAAGAAAGGAAGGAAGGAAGGGAGGAAGGAAGGGGAGAGAGAGAGAGAGGAAAAAAAAGAAAGGAAAAGAAAAGAAAAGGCAAGGCCGTTTATGCTGTGGTCAGCTTTACTGACACTGAAGCAGGGCATGAACAAAGCCAGTTCCAGGCTAACAGCCAGAACAGGTGAAAATTCCTTATAGGGACAGAGATGAGCCCTTGGGTAAGCTCAAAAGCTACCAGTGATCAGCAGAACCGCAAAACAGAGCAGAGAAGGTCACTGTCTTTGGAATGAAAACATTGCTGAAAAAGCCCATCAGAGCTGTTTGCACATCATTCCTTCTCCCAGACAGAGATGCATCTGATTTAAACAAAACCACTGGGGGAATTGAGAGCATACATTTCACGACAAACATTAACTCAGAACAAATTTATTCTTTACATAGCAACTTCTGGGCTGGTGATTAAATCTGTCTGCCGCCACGGGTCACGCCGTTCAAATTAACACAAATAGGCTAGTGTTAAATTATTTCAACAGCAAGGCAAATGCTTTTCTGGAAACAGGCTCTTAGATCATATATTTACCTATCCCACCTAACTCTGTGGCAAAATGGTTTGAAGTCCACAGGAATTACTGCCCCATAGAGAGAAAGCTTATGAAGTAGGTATTTTAAATTCAAGACTGCAATTAACTTAGCTCAAGTTAATGTTTCAGGATTTATACCAACCCAGAATTCTGGAAAAAGCCAAGATCAGACCGTAGACTGCATTTATGACTCTGCTGTATGGGGCCCGTTATCCTAAAAAGACAGAGCATTCCTCTTTGGGCTGTAATCAAAAGGGGATGAACGGCCTGAACCTAGTTGAATTTTGATTAGAGGACACAGCAAAATTGTAAATTCTGCAAAAGATCAGTGACTTTTAAACTAAAAATGAAGCAGGCCGTTTCCGCAAACTGCTGAAAAATAAATGGAAAGCCACAGCTTAGAGACTGGCAAAAGTTTCCAAACTATGCTTTCAGCCAGAAGTACTCTCCTGTTTCTTCGATTTATCCCCTCTACTTGGCTCACTTGCCACAGCTCTTACCAGCTCTGACCTCTGTCTCTGGCAAAGCATGGCTTGAATCATACTAGAAAGCGTCTGTTCGGCTAAAAGAATTAGCTTCCTCGGGGCACCTGCTTTCAGCTCAGGTCATGATCTCAGAGCCCTGGGATTGAGACCCCCATCAGGCTTTCTGCTCAGTAGGGATCCTGCTTCCTCCTCTCTGTCTGCCTGCCTCTCTGCCTACTCCTGATCTCTGTCTGTCAAATAAATAAAATCTTTAATTAAAAAAAAAAAAAAGAATTAGCTTCCTTAAACTGCATGCCCTCTTGCATTTCTATGTATCCCAATTCACCATTCTTTGTAACACAGCATGATTAACACCTGTATTTTCTTTCCCATTTATCCGACAATTTCTGAAGCTATAAGGCAGGTACTAGTCTGTACATGTAGATGACAAAGGAGGGAAACAATGATGAAGCTTTAAAAAGGAGGGAAAATAAAGCTTAAAAAGCTCAGAGGGATGGTGACCCTCCGACCATCATCAAATAAAAGGATTGTTCTCTTTTTCCATACATACCAGAAATACAGAGGAGGCTTGGCAGCCAAACGCACATTAGACAGCTTATATTTGTCCTGTATGGTGGTTGTTACTCTTTTTCAATTGACTTCATCACTGTAGGGGAAAAAAGTGAAATAACTCAGAAATTGACAAAAAACATCACTGCTTTTTCCCCCCAACAGAAGACGGAGGCATTGTCAGGGTTATCTGACTCTATGGGGTCTCTGCATTCCATTGTCTTTGAGCTATTTTGCAACTCTGTAAGCTGGAGAATACTGATAACAACACAAGTGATTCTTATCCATAGAAATGCAAATTGGTTCAGCTCAGATAGACTTGATCATTATTGCCCTATGGATATTATCCAAATTTACATGACCTAAGCAAATTAATTTCAGCAGTCCTGACTGCCGACATATTTGTTTGCTCTTTCCTTTCTCCTTTGAACTAGCTGTAACATCTTAGTGCTTTTTGTCATCAATTATTTCAGTAAAATATTTTATAGGTATTCATTTTATATCTGAGAGTCATGATTATATTCTCTTTCCAAAAGAGAGTATATTGTAACATAAACAATGTTTTCAAATTGGAATACAATACCCCTAAGTCAAATTCAGCAATTTCTCTCCTAAAAAATAATAAGTTTTGGTTGTCATAATTTGGCAGGTCTTTTTTTTTTTTTTAAGATTTATTTATTTGAAGAGAGAGTGCACGTGTAAGGGGGTGGGGGAGAGAGAGAGAAATCTCAAGCAACAGCCTGCTAAGCGTGGAGCCCTGTCAAGGGGCTTCATCCCAGGACCCTGAGATCACACCCTGAGCCAAAATCAAGAGCCAGCGGCACCCAGGTGCCCCATAGGCTGGCAGGTCTCAGTGGGAGCAGTTAGTTCTTTTTTTTTTTTTTTTTAAAGATTTTATTTACTTATTTGACAGACAGAGATCACAAGTAGGCAGAGAGGCAGGCAGAGAGAGACGAAGAAGCAGGCTCCCCTCTGAGCAGAGAGCCCGATGTGGGGCTTGATCCCAGGACCCTGGGATCATGACCCGAGCCAAATGCATCGGCTTAACCCACTGAGCCACCCAGATGCCCCGGATCAGTTAGTTCTTAAGTGAGTAGTGGGAGCTCATTTGAAGGAGGGTACACTCATCAGTTTTCCATAACCCTCATTAGCATTTAAGTTTGCAAACCCTACTTTTCACACATGTCAGGGTGTCCCCTTTTTAAAATTATTATTTGTTTTTAAAGGAAACCCTCTGGCCTTGGGGCGCCTGGATGGCTCAGTGGGTTAAAGCCTCTGCCTTCAGCTTGGGTCATGATCTCAGCATCCTTGGATCCAGCCCCGCATCGGGCTCTCTGCTCGGCAGGGAGACTGCTTCCTCGATCTCTCTGCCTGCTTCTCTTTCTCTGCCTACTTGAGATCTCTGTCTGACAAATAAATAAATAAAATCTTAAAAAAAAAAAAAAAAAGGAAATCCTCTGGCCTTAAGACACAGAATTAAGTTACTTTCATTTGTCAACATGTGACACACATTCACCATTACCCTGTCTTCTCTTTTGTTTTATTTAATGTATGGATGTGCCTCTACTCCCAATTCCCTCCCCTTACCATTGGCATTCCCCCTAGTCTATTTAAAAAACGTCTTCCCCTTCCATATTTTATAGATTTATTTAGATATATGGCTCCTTGGAAACACTGATTTAGATCTATGGATTCTTTCAAATGCACAGTGCGGGTCTGCATGTTGCTTAAGTTGCGTGAATGGTAGTGCAATACCTAGGTCATTCTACTGCTTCTTTTTTATACAAATATTGTTTATGAGATCCATGCTAAATAAAGTTAAAAAAGTTCATTACATGTTAAATAAAGTTCATTGCTTATGATGGCTGCAGAGCATCCTATCATATGTGTACAACACGTTTCTGCCACCTTTCTCCTCACAATGGACTCAAAATCAGTTCCCACTGCCTGCTACCCCAACAGCGCAACAACGACCTTCCTACTGTCTACCTCCTACCCACTGGGGAGACAGACGTGAACTTCCGGATCTCATGGTATTAATATGCTTGTTTAGACTCAACACTGCCCAGTGGACCTCCAGAGTGGCAACTCCTCTCCCACCAGATCTGCGTGGGGGGTCCGGATGCCTCAGTATTTCCGATACTGACACAATTTTTTTGTGTGTGCTAATTCTTTTTATTGTCTTTGCTTTTCAATAAATTTAATACTTGCCACACAGTCCTGTCTAAAGTTTTTGTTGTTGTTGTTGTTTTTATATTTTATTTATTTATTTGACAATGGGAGACATCACAAGTAGGCAGAGAGGCAGGCAGAGAGAGAGGGGAAGCAGGCTCCCTGCTGAGCAGAGAGGCTGATGAGGGGCTCGATCCCAGGACCCTGAGATCATGACCCGAGCTGAAGGCAGAGGCTTAACCCGCTGAGCCACCCAGGCACCCCCCTGTCTGAAGTTTTAAGTTAACTGTTCAGAGTGAACAAGAAATGGATTTCTCTATTGAATTTACAAAACATTTACCTTTGTTAAGAAATAGTTTTTCATCTTTTTCTTCATTATTTACCATTATACAGCATTCAGGAATAATACAGCTGTCTTAAGATCTCAAATCTGAGAGACATATCTCTGCCAGGAGTTGCACCTGCTGCTTGTCAGGGTGGTCAGTTTCTATCCCAGGCCTTATTACAACCCGTCTGATCTGTCCCACCACACTCAGGTGCCAGCCATCCGGGAGTGCTCCAATAGTAGCATAACTTTTTCAAATTTATAGATTGAGTGATGGTATTTTTTTCTGTTCTTAATTTGCATTTTCCTTCTTATGATTTATTTTCTTCTTGAAGGTGTCCTTGACATTAGCAGAATAGCAGCCACAGAAAAAGAGAGCTAATAAATGAAGAGAAATGAAAGGATTATATTCAATAAATTCCTTTTCTCCAAGTCCATAAGGAAAGAAATAAACAACTATAGAGTCAGCCTTTTTAAGATCAGATCCTAAGAGATGAGGTCAATTTGACTCAGACATTGAAAAACAGATAGAAAAACATGCATCATCTAAAAAGACAAAAAAATTAATGAAATATTTAAATTTTCCACAACTAGCAACTAAGATTTAGATGTGGATCGATTTTCATATGCTACATACACTAACGTAGGATATAATTTATTTATCCCCAACTTCCCAATAGTCACAGTAGAAACAGTGCTGAGGGTCCAAATCTCATGGGCCCACAAAAACATGTTAATTTCTTTAAAATTTTTTTAAAAAGAACCTTTAAGTCAAAGCACATATTTTAATGTGTTTTCAAGGTTTTTTTGGAAGAAGGCACCCACAAAGGCAAATATACTTAGAGCCTCTGAAAATCATTATGTGGCCTTGATTTTATAGGGCTACATAATTTTATTAATTTGAGTGGCTATAGAGAAACACGGTTTTTATAATTACTTTTTGGACATCCTTTTCTGATTAAAAAAGCAATTTATAGTTATATATTCGTTTTTGTTTTTGTTTTTTTAATGAAAAATAGATCTAGTCTATAACCACGAATCCTAAACAAGACAACACTTTTCAGGACTGTTTTGCAGTGAAGCATGGCATCTGATCATATGGAGAGATTGTTGATTTTAGCAGCAACAATATCAGAAGACTGGGCAATTGATTCTTTGATATAAAGAGGATTTTTTTTTCAGTCTATTATTTCAACATCAATTCACATATGCTACATGACTAACCATGTAGATATTGACTTGAACATGCTAAAAAACAAGTTTGCACCTTGAAACCTTGAAGAAAGAAGACGGATAACCCTGTCTTCTTTTTCCTTCTTGGGCTATTACTATAAAAATAGTAACACAGGAGCTCTGTGTTATCCAAAGTAAGAATAAGGTCTGTAACAAGTAGACAGCATATACCATGATCAAACAAAATGGCCACTTGGAATATACTAAATCCATTCTAAGTGTCGCCTTGGGATACAGGTGAGGATGAGGGAGAGTATTTCAGTGCTTACTCTTTTACCTCCTTCTTCTCCCCTCTTCCACCCAATTTATGCAAGTCTGAAGCCTCTTCCATCTCAAATATACCCTGTCTTCATCTAGTTACTGCTCTTTCCTGGGCCTTCCTCCTTATCATTTTTTTTTTTTTAAGATTTTCATTTATCTAGTTGACAAAGAGAGAGATCACAAGTAGGCAGAGGTTGGGGGTGGTGGTGGGGAAGCAGGATCCTTGCTAAGCAAAAAGCCTGATGCAGGGCTCGATCCCAGGACCCCAAGACCATGACCTTGAACCAAAGGCAGAGGCTTAACCCTCTGAGCCACCCAGGCACTCCACTCCTTAAATTTCTTAAAACACTCAATGTCTCCACTTCCTCACTGCCTCTCCACCATCCTTATGTCACTTCTACCTGAATTTCTCCCCATTACCCCACTGATAACTGTGCAAATGAAGTCCAATTAATAGGTTAAGAATTCCTGTATTTATAGACATTTAGATTATTTCCCACCTTTGGCTATACAAAAAAGCACTGCTGCGGGAAAGATGCTTGCAGATTCTGTCTGTGCACCCTTGCGGGGTATTTTTCCGAGATGAATTCCTGGAAATGTAATTGGAGAGGCTGAAGAACAAAAGTTTTAACAGATACTGCCAAAGTGTCTTCCAAAAGGACTGAACTAATTTACATTCCCCTTTATTAGCTCTCTCTGTCACAACTGGCAGCAGATTCTTTTCTTTTGGGAAATCTCTACACTACACATCCTAAAATCAAGTGTAGATTAGCATAATTGGGGGAGCTGGTTAAAACGTAGATTCCTGGACCCTACTCTTGGTCAGAACCTTTAACAAGCTACCTGGCTGATTCTGATGCCCTAGATTAAAGTTTAGAGAAACTATTCTTGCCCCCTTGACCTTTCTCCTATCTTTCTGTCCTTCCCATGTAGTTCTTCTTATGCTCAGGCTTTAAACAGTAGTGACCTCAGGACTTAACCTCTTTTCCCTCCACATAATGCCATTGAGTGACATTATCAACTCACATGGTTTAAATTACGATGCTGGTAAATCCCAAAGGAGTATCTCCAGCTCTGGCCTTTCCCAAGAAAATCACACCCCATATCCAATTGTCTCTGGGCCATATCCACATGGATGTTCCATAAATTTAAAGCAAACAATGCTTGATGCATCATCTTTCCCCATGTATTTACCCTTTCTGTATTCTCTCACTGGTGTGACCGACCACCTTAAACAAAGTCTGTGTCTGCTGCTTGCCATTCATTTCCCAATTCCCATCTATCCTCAGCTGCTGATTGTACCCCCTAACTACTCCCGTTCTTTTGCTGTCCTCTCTACCTAGAATCACTGCCCTTGCTCTTGCCATCATCATATCCTGCACCTAATCTGGTGAAAGTAACTGGTTTCCAGATCTCTCTCCTTTCCTTCTCATCTGCCCCCGGCAGAGACAGAATGAGCTATCACAAATACTCTGCCCAAGTTACTCTCTGCTCTAAAACCTCTCCAAGGCTCTGCTATAAGGCAAGGCATCCGGGCTTCTCTGACCCTCCACTCTAACCAGCTTTTCTCCCCTAACTATTCTCCCCTCCATCATAATACCAACCTGCTTCTATTACCCTGACACAACATGCTATTTCATGACTCCATGCTTATTCCCTGTCCTTTGTCTAAAGAGCCTGTCCCCTTTTTCTTTTATTTTGCTCAATTAATTTTTATTCCTAGTAGAAGACTAGGTTTAATCCATTCTAGGAAGCAGTGTTTGAATTCAGCTCAGATAAAATGTGTATTTCTTTGTATTCCATGATCACACATTTCCATTCCTTCCTTTCCTCCTTCAGCAAATGCTAACAGAGTGATTCCAAGGCATGGGCATCCTAACAAGCACTGAGAACACAGTGAGGAATAAAATGGAGTAGGAATAAAATGGATGTGCCCACTGACACATCCAAATCCTTACTGTATTATAATAAAGTGTGTTTCTTATATCTGTCTCCTCAAATAGACTGTAAGCTCCTTAAAGTTAACGACAATATCTTGCTTGTCATCTTTGTAACCTCACTATTTAGAATAAGCCCTCAACTAAAATTTTGGCCAAAAATGGACAGAATCCACCCAAATGAGATAATCATGACTTGCATATTATCTGATAATTTTCATTGGTATTTGAGATGAGACTTGAGGTCAGTTTTTAGAAAATTATTTTAATCTAAGGCTGGAAAATGTTATTTTCTATAAAGCTACCTTATAGATAAAAATTCTAATCAATTTTGGGAACCCAGAAACGTCCAAATCTGAATGCCTTCAGAGCCTTAGGAGAATTTCTACAACTATTAAAAAAAAAAAAAAAAAAAAAAAAACCTAAAAAAAAAAACCACTTCTGAAAGGTATGTTTCACCTTTTTCTGTTCCATGTAATTCAAGAGACACTTCTTAAAAAACAAAAACAAAACAAAACAAAAACTTGCAGAAAAGACAGCGTTTAAATAAAATTAAATATATCTGTTGTCTCTATCTGCTTTGCTAGTTTATAAAATATAGCAGCTTATAAGAGATACCCACAAATGTTTCAGATGGAATGGAAAGGCCAAAAATAAGCTCTATTTGAGTGTCAGCACCTCCCTGGGACTAAATGGCAAGTCTTCATACTTTTACATGGTTCCTTTAGAAGCTTGAGACAGGTTTGTAATGTCAGCACACAGGTTATCAGAAATACCAGATGCTTCCTCACTATGAAAGTGTTCAGCACATGCGAAAGACTGTTTTGCAGACTTAGACTTCTATAACATGAGATTTCAAGAATATGACTTTGGGCTCAGGAAAGCAGGATTGGGTCCTCTTCGGGTTTAACTTTTTTTTAAAGCATAGGTGTTCCCCCTAACGCATAAGATCCACACCACATTTGAAAGGTGCCTAGATCCCATTTCCAAGAGATGGCTGAACATAGATCATGTCTATGAATCAGAACACTGCCTCACACGTTTTTAGTGTGGGAGTTTACAGGAGTTCTCTAGATAGCCAGAGTGATGTAGCAGATGTTAGCACAAAGGAAAGAGCAAATGAGATGTGAATTACAGGGTGACGAGGCTTGTATGAATCTCATTTGTTTAACCATCTGAATGGTGCTCCAGGTATTAAATGAGCTAGATACTATTGAACGCAATTTTCTGAACAGCCACGAAGGTGGTTTAATGAACTATGCCCACTTGAATGTCTTCATATCATCTTGCTCTTTCAACCAGCCATGGCTTACTTAGCTTTTCTCCCCAAGTCTTTTCAAGTAATGCTTTGGATGATTATGACCTTGTCATTCTATTTTCTAGGTAATATAACATCAGGAATTATTACATGATTAGTAATTTAATTAGCGGGTGTATTAGCAGAGATTCTTTTGCAAATTAAGAACTTACTCTTAATAACCACTCAACATCTAAGGAGCTGGCAATTTGAGGCTTGCAAATTTAATTGCTTTACTTTTTCTTACCCACCACTGGCTACTAGAAGCTGCCATATCCCTGACTTTCCAAAATGTTACTTTTCTGAAAACAACTCTGAGGCCTCCGCAGTTCTTCCAATGGCTTAATGACTTGATCGTGTTAGTGATGCAAAGGTATTGGCCCAGGAGAGCTTCTCTTTTTAAGCCTTCCTGTCACTTCTGAAACCAGGTGAAACCACTTATTCTTGAGTAGGCAGTAGAGACTATAATTTAGTTTGCCAAGAATAATGGATAGTTCTGTCTTTCATTTCTCATTCGCTGGATGTGCTTCCCTGTTCACAGATGAGAATTTCAGTGGGCTGGTAGGATAAGTTCATTTTAAAGCTCACCCACAGATCTGCTATCTTTTACCTGCTTTTGGGAAATAATTGGGTAGAGAATAACACTTTAAATATGTAATACTTTGGGGGTTGCAAAGTCAACAGTTCCAGGAAAATTTTCTGACTTGTAGACAATGTGGATTTTTTTTTTAATGCTTTAATTAAAAGTATTGACTTGAACCATAATTCCAGAGTAGTAAAGAGAATTTTGTTTTTCCATTTTGTTAAAAATGGCATCAGTTTAAGATTACATAAGCCTAATAAAACTGGTGTGCTGAATAAAAAAATCTGATTTTTTAAAAAAAGATTAACACTAAAATATGGATGAATCCACATGTTTAAGTGTGATATCCTGGGACTTAAAAACATCTTCTGTGAGTGTCTTATGTTTCTGAGAACTAGAAATCAAGAAAAGACCAATAAGATAAGGGGACTCTTTAAGGGAAGTTCAAGGGCCAAAAGAGGTGAAATGTGGCTGATTATCCAACATCCAAGGTTAAAATAAACATCCACTCAAAGAAACTAATAAAATAGAAAATTTGCTGGATGTATTCATGCAAACGTCAGGCACCAGTGGTATGCTGCAGCCAGCTCCCAAGAGTCCAGCAAGGGGAGATTATCCACAACTTTTCCCAAGTCTGTGTTGAGTGACATCATGTTAGCAACTGAAATTGGCCAATGGGGAAGCATTTACACCACAAAAATTAGCCAAGGCTAGGATCTATTTTTTTGTTTTAGTTTTTCTGGTCATACCACTCCATTCTGAACAATGGCAGTTCAGTCTCATAAGGGATAGGACCTGGAAAACCGAGTAACGAGTCAATTAAGATTATTTTCTATAACTCTGGGGTTTCAGAGGCTTTCCTAGTTACTCTTACTGCTTCTGTTCTCCTTCTGCACAACTTTTGTGGTTAGGCCTGGTTTCCAGTTCAGATGCTCTATAGAGACATAGAGTAAAACCAGAGTATATTGTGTCATCAGAGTACCTCCTGTCAGCCAAGAGACAATGATGGGTCTGTATCAGAATACTGAGTCTTTCCTAGTGATAGCACTTACACCCTTACACCCCGAGATGGTCTAATGTATACATACCAGCCAGATGACCCTGTTTCTGTGATAGTCGGTAACATTCTCTGCTCAAATAATTCTAATAGATTCCATCACATTTGAAGCAGAATTAAAGTTCTGCCATATCTCAAAGGACCCAGGACCAGATTCTTTCCTCTTCTTGGGTATCAGCGTCCACCACACTGGTGTCCTGGTACTTCAGAGCCTTTATACATTTTATTCCCTTTGTGGCAAATATGTACTAGAAGATGAAATGATGTTGACCACAGGGGGATGATTTCACCAGAATAGGTATCAACCAAGGTTAGTAATCTTACGATATGTACACCCTGAACAGGAGGCACAAGCAGTGTCTGGGCAGTAAGAGATTCATAAAGAGATGGGATCAAGGAAAAATAAGATAAAATGGAGAAATGCCAGGGAACAATAAAGCAATTACGTGGGTAGTTATGCTGTAACAAGACTTTCAAAATGTCACAGAGCAAATAAAACCAAACTGGTCACTATTAATGAGCCTCCCTTTATTTTAATAATGCATGATACTTCAGAGAGAGTCAAACAATTATGGGATAAACCAACCATAAAATTAAAATATATAAGGTTGACAAGTGCTAAAGAATTTGAAAATTAAGGGGTGAATACACTGCAATTTCCCCCTGATAAATAAGGAATCACACTTTTTCTTAGATTACTATAGATCCTTAGGTAAATCAAGAAAAATATTTTTCAAAAGCTATAAAGTGGGTATGATTATTGCTGAGATATTTTATTAATGCGTATAGTAACCAACAATAACCATTAACCATATACCAATTATTAAAACACTAAATTATAGATAAGTAGATCTCTACATATATATATTGAATATATGATAGCAACTCTATGAGAGGGGTGGTAGGAAGAGTGCCATATTATTGATGAAGAAACCAAGAGTGGTTAAACACCAGGATGTGGTTTAATTAACTGCTAACTTGAGAATTGCTAGGATTTGAGCATAGGCAGTTTACAAACAAAGCCTATTCTCTTAACCACTCTACATGCTGATTTGTAGAAAATTATTTCTTATACACTTGCATTTTCTTTAGCTTTTAAGGCCAAAGATTCCCTTTGGTGGGAAATTCAAAGATAGCTCTGTTTCTGTTTCTTCAAGCTCTATATCCAAGTCATAAACCCTCCTGCTCTCTGCCTGTCTGCCTCACCTTCCCGTTGTGCCGTGCAGTCCCCAGCTCCAGGGGGACTCCATGTTAACCCATTGTGCCAGAGTAAAAGTGCTCACCCCATCTCTTTCTTCTCAGAGGGTACAGACGGCCCATTATTCCTATATGGTCTGGGTACCAGGGCCCATCTCGGAGTGGTTTGTAACTGGCCCCTCACAAGGTAAATACAGACATTGAGAGTTAAAATTTTTGGTAACTTTTATTGCTATTTGCCATAGTCATTTACATCTATTTAATTAAATAATGAATATTTCAGCCTGTCTTTTCTATATTTTTTTCATCCTGTTTTTCTAGTAATTCATTTTTTTAATATATTGGTTAGAAAACACAAAGTGGTTTTCACAGAGAGATAACTTGAACAACCTTCTTTACTGAAGATGACCAACCATCCTGCCTTCCTGAGACCAAGGGAATTCCCAGAACATGGAGCTTTCACTTTTAAAAATGGGAGTGTCCCTAGCAAACCTAGACATGTGGGTCAACCTAAATCTACAGTTCCTAGCCCCAATTTTAAATTCTTCTATTCGTCTTTTACAGTCCTTTTAAAAATCTGATCTCACTTTACAAACCATTTTTGCTTTTTCCTTTCCCCTAACACTTACCACTTTATTTTCTGAAATCGAGAATTGTCCACGAAAAGGTTTGTGAATGGAGGATATGATTCATCCTGAAGGCCAACTCTGATCACATTCTGTCACTATCCAGAGTACTGTGCTGAGACCTTATCTGAGCAGCGCAGGCACTACAGTTCAGGGGGAGGAGCATGGGGCACAGGTGCAGTGGGAGGAGCATGGGGCACAGGTGCAGTGGGAGGAGCATAGGGCACAGGTGCAGTGGGAGGAGCATAGGGCACACTCTACTACTCTTCCTGGTCTGCCCCTTGCAACTAATTCTCCTCTTTAATCCTTTACTTGTTGTAATGGTTAATTTTATGTGTCAGGTCGGCTGACCACAGGGCACCCAGATAATTAGAATCATTATTTTGGATATGTCTGTGAGGGAGATTTCTGGGCGAGATTAATATTTGAATCAGTGGACTGAGAAAAGCAGATCGCTCTCCCCATTGTGGGTGGGCCTCCTCTAATTCATTGTAGGCCTTAATAGAACAAAGTGAAGTAAGAGACAGTTGGCTCTTTTGGCTAAATCATTTTTGAGCTGGAATAGGGATCTTCTCCTACACTGAGATTGGAATTTATCATTAGCTGAGCTATCAGCAGGGCTTGGGCTCAGGCTTTCTTGACTCTGATAGTAGTTACACCACTGGCGTTCCCAGGTCTCCAACTTGCAAGTGGCAGAGTGTGGGACTTCCCAGCCTCCATAATCATGTAAATTCTTTATAAAAAAGAAATAGATAGATGATTATAGACATAGCCACATATGGGGCTATATCCCATTGGTTTAGCTTCTCGGGAGGACCCTAATACACTCATCTATAAAGTAGTGTGGGTATCAAAAGGCTGTTGGGCAAATTACAGGAGATAATGTATATAAAGCAAGTTAGAACATACATAAATCATATGAACATATTATGGAGTACAATTAAACTATCGCCACTATTTCAAAAGAGAGCAATTATATTGGCCATGGATCCAAGGGCATGTAGAAGTGAGAAGGGATTGCTGATTGTATTTCTTGATTTAATTTGGCAGTACATGTTGATCACTATCTGAAAATTCTCCAATTTGCCATTCTGAATTAGATCCATATTAATTCTGAGTGTCAAAAATCAAAATTGTTGAAAATAGCAGACGATGTGTCATGCTGTCCTCCTTTACTGCATGAATTGTACTATAGTGCAACACTGATAAACATTGTTTCACAGAAATGAACAAATGAGACATCTTGTTTCATTGTTGTTCTAAAACAATATTGCTCACGTTTTGCACACCAGATGTTACATTTTCTTTTCACGATTTTGTATTTAATGGACTTAGTCGATCTTGAGTTTGAGTTTGTTGTTAAATTGAATACACTCTAATTTACGATAGAATATTTGCCAACATTATGTAAATATTTTTGGAAGTGGAAAAACTACTTTAATCAAACTGTGAAACCAGACACAGTCTATAAATCTCCCTTTCAAAACCAAACTTCCACGTAGGCCTTATGCCATGATATTTGTCTGCTTGTTTTGTATCAGCATTTCTTGTAGGTCATTAGGATGGTAGCTGAGGTTGTCACCAGGCTAGTCAAGTGTGAATCTTACATGTGGCACTTTCTACTGGAGGATGTAAAATCCTGTAAAAAGTTGAAGGTCAGTTTTGCCGTCTGTTCATTTTTAAGTGTAGGAAAATACAACCATTCCTTTATAAACAATGCTCATGTTCTTTGGAAATTAAATATTGATAGGCTGGCCATGTACTAGCTTAGGTTGAATGTATCTGAGCTTGAACAATTTCAGTCCTTAATAGTATCAATGCAATATTCATTTTTAGATAATGAAACCTGTGTAAGAGTCTGGCCAGTTTGCTTTAACTACATATTTCTGTCCACCTCAACACTGAACTGGGTCATTTCCATTGAATTCTGCCAACTTTCAGTGAGATTTTTGTGGCAGGTGGACCTGGATTTAAATCTTACCTTGTGCCACTATGTGATTTTAGGTTTATTGTTGACTTTTCACGTTCTCATCTTTAACATCTGTAAAATGGGAAACTATTATCTATAGCCAAGGGGTTTTGTGAGGCTTAAGTAAGAGAATTATTCCTTCATTTACCCAATAAATGCTTGTGTCTAAAAATTCAAGGCATTCTTCTAGAGGTTGAGGGTACGGCAGTGGGGAACAATCCCACTCCAAGTATAAAAGATGCTACATAGGCTTAGCATACAGTTCACCATCTGTGTTGGCTTCCTTCCCTTTAAAGTCCAAATTATTGAATATTATATGCTCTTATGTACACTTGATTACATATAATGCCTTATGTCGTAGGCTTTCCTTTCTAATTACTTATGTCCCATGTATCCAGCTAGGCTATTTGAGGGCAGGGAGTGTATCTTACAATTCTTTCTATTTTGTAGAATACTTGGCAGTAGGATGCACATAGGAGAGAAAAAGAAAGTGGCATTGAAGCAATTACCAATGACCGACTAGCATTTTGTCCGGGGCAGATGGAGAGGAGAGGAGGTTTGGAGAGCAGTAACATCAGTCTAGCTCTTGACTTCAAAGCCATGTTCCTTGATGACCCAATTCAGTTCTCACATTCCACCAAAAGGTATTGGCTGAAAAAGTATTGCTATTTTGAGGCATGACCAGTGGAGCAATATCCTCTGTGACATTGGCATTTCTTTGCATATTCTAGCATCTTAATTAATCAAATTAATGTTTGATTTCATAAAATATTAAAAGTCTTTAGCAACACAACTATTTTCAAATGTCAGTCTCCTGCTTCTCAACATATTTCATCACCAGAGGATTTCTTTTCTAAGCATTTAATTATAAAATTACCATCCCTTGGATAAGAACCAGAGGAAGCATATTGTATAAATTTCCTCCCACCCTTTCATATTTACACACGCATGCATACACACATACGTACACATACTCACACCTACATATACAAGGACTTTGGATTCTATAATTGAACACTTACTCTTACTTTATTTAAGTCCCAGAGAAATATAAATGATATTGGCTCAATATTGTGTGAGCTTTTGTTTAAAAAATTTTTTAACAGGGCATAAAGCGTTTCAATATCTCAAGACTGAATTAGCTGTTGGATAGATATAAAAGAATGTCTTCAAGAATGTAAGCAACTGTTTTCATAAATATAAAATAATTAATCCTCTATTTCTAAATGTCCTAAAATAAGTCCAGGAGAAAATAAATATCATTTGAAGGAGAGGATACATATGGCCTTCAAAAAATGTACTTTTACTTAAAAAGGTAACATTCATTTAATTTACAATCTATCCATTGCGGCTTCATTAAAGACATATTCATTCTCCCCCTAATGAAAAGAGTATGAGCCATAGGGATTTTATTCATTGCTATAGGTTGACATGGATACTCTTTTTCTTTTTAACAATTGAAGTTTTAGAGGGAGGAGTCAAGATGGCGGAGAAGTAGCAGGCTGAGACTGCTTCAGCTAGCCGGAGATAAGCTAGATAGCTTATCTAAAGATTGCAAACACCTGAAAATCCATCGGCAGATCGAAGAGAAGAAGAACAGCAATTCTGGAAACAGAAAAACAACCACTTTCTGAAAGGTAGGACCGGCGGAGAAGTGAATCCAAAGCGACGGGAAGATAGACCCCGGGGGGAGGGGCCGGCTCCCGGCAAGCGGCGGAGCAACGGTGCACAAAATCAGGACTTTTAAAAGTCTGTTCCGCTGAGGGACATCGCTCCAGAGGCTAAACCGGGGCGAAGCCCACGCGGGTTCAGCGTGGCCTCAGGTCCTGCAGGGTCCCAGAAGGAGCAGGGGTGTCTGAGTGTCGCAGAGATTGCGGGTATTGGAACGGGAAAGCCGGCTACAGAGACAGAGCCGACAGTAAGCTCACAGCTCGGTGTTACCTTGAACTGGTCGCAGGCTCGGTGAGCTCGGAGCGCAGCCGGAGGTCAGGCAGACGGGAGTAACTGGGCGCTGTTCTCTGAGGGCGCACTGAGGAGTGGGGCCCTGGGCTCTCGGCTCCTCCGGGCCGGAGACCAGGAGGCGGCCATTTGTATTCCCGTCCTCCGGAACTCTACGGAAAGCGCTCAGGGAACAAAAGCTCCTGAAAGCAAACCCGAGCGGATTACTCACCCCGGCCCCAGGTAAGGGCGGTGTAATTCCGCCTGGGGCAAAGACACTTGAGAATCACTACAACAGGCCCCTCCCCCAGAAGATCAACAAGAAATCCAGCCGAGACCAAGTTCACCTACCAAGGAGTGCGGTTTCAATACCAAGAAGAGCAGCAGAATTCCAGAGGAGGAGAAAGCCAAGCACGGAACTCATGGCTTTTTCCCTGTGATTTTTTTTTAGTCTTGCAGTTAATTTAATTTTTTTCTTTTTCTTTTCTTTTTTTTTTTTTTTTTCTTGCCTTCGGGTAAAATTTTTTTTTAACTGTTACCTTTTTCTTTTTTAACGATTTTTTACTAGTTTATCTAATATATATATTTTTTCTTTTTTACATTTTTCTTAGGTGTTTTCCTTTTTTTTTTTAATTCTTTTCTTTTTTTTTTTTTCTTTTTTCTTTTTTTTTTCTTTCTTCCTTTTTGAAAATCTTTTTATCCCCTTTCTCCCCCCTCACGATTTTGGATCTCTTCTAATTTGGTTAAAGCATTTTTTCCTGGGGTTGTTGCCACCCTTTTAGTATTTTACTTGCCCCTTCATATACTCTTATCTGGACAAAATGACAAGACGGAAAAATTCAACACAAAAAAAAGAACAAGAGGCAGTACCGAAGGCTAGGGACCTAATCAATACAGACATTGGTAATATGTCAGATCTAGAGTTCAGAATGACAATTCTCAAGGTTCTAGCCGGGCTCGAAAAAGGCATGGAAGATATTAGAGAAACCCTCTCGAGAGATATAAAAGCCCTTTCTGGAGAAATAAAAGAACTAAAATCTAACCAAGTTGAAATAAAAAAAGCTATTAATGAAGTGCAATCAAAAATGGAGGCTCTCACTGCTAGGATAAATGAGGCAGAAGAAAGAATTAGTGATATAGAAGACCAAATGACAGAGAATAAAGAAGCTGAGCAAAAGAGGGACAAACAGCTACTGGACCACGAGGGGAGAATTCGAGAGATAAGTGACACCATAAGACGAAACAACATTAGAATAATTGGGATTCCAGAAGAAGAAGAAAGAGAGAGGGGAGCAGAAGGTATACTGGAGAGAATTATTGGGGAGAATTTCCCCAATATGGCAAAGGGAACGAGCATCAAAATTCAGGAGGTTCAGAGAACGCCCCTCAAAATCAATAGGAATAGGCCCACACCCCGTCACCTAATAGTAAAATTTACAAGTCTCAGTGACAAAGAGAAAATCCTGAAAGCAGCCCGGGAAAAGAAGTCTGTAACATACAATGGTAAAAATATTAGATTGGCAGCTGACTTATCCACAGAGACCTGGCAGGCCAGAAAGAGCTGGCATGATATTTTCAGAGCACTAAACGAGAAAAACATGCAGCCAAGAATACTATATCCAGCTAGGCTATCATTGAAAATAGAAGGAGAGATTAAAAGCTTCCAGGACAAACAAAAACTGAAAGAATTTGCAAATACCAAACCAGCTCTACAGGAAATCTTGAAAGGGGTCCTCTAAGCAAAGAGAGAGCCTACAAGTGGTAGATCAGAAAGGAACAGAGACCATATACAGTAACAGTCAACTTACAGGCAATACAATGGCACTAAATTCATATCTCTCAATAGTTACCCTGAATGTTAATGGGCTAAATGCCCCTGTCAAAAGACACAGGGTATCAGAATGGATAAAAAAACAAAACCCATCTATATGTTGCCTCCAAGAAACTCATTTTAAGCCCGAAGACACCTCCAGATTTAAAGTGAGGGGGTGGAAAAGAATTTACCATGCTAATGGACATCAGAAGAAAGCAGGAGTGGCAATCCTTATATCAGATCAATTAGATTTTAAGCCAAAGACTATAATAAGAGATGAGGAAGGACACTTTATCATACTCAAAGGGTCTGTCCAACAAGAAGATTTAACAATTTTAAATATCTATGCCCCCAACGTGGGAGCAGCCAACTATATAAACCAATTAATAACAAAATCAAAGAAACACATCAACAATAATACAATAATAGTAGGGGACTTTAACACTCCCCTCACTGAAATGGACAGATCATCCAAGCAAAAGATCAGCAAGGAAATAAAGGCCTTAAACGGCACACTGGACCAGATGGACATCACAGATATATTCAGAATATTTCATCCCAAAGCAACAGAATACACATTCTTCTCTAGTGCACATGGAACATTCTCCAGAATAGATCACATCCTCGGTCCTAAATCAGGACTCAACCGGTATCAAAAGATTGGGATCATTCCCTGCATATTTTCAGACCACAATGCTCTAAAGCTAGAACTCAACCACAAAAGGAAGTTTGGAAAGAACCCAAATACATGGAGACTAAACAGCATCCTTCTAAAGAATGAATGGGTCAACCGGGAAATTAAAGAAGAATTGAAAAAAATCATGGAAACAAATGATAATGAAAATACAACGGTTCAAAATCTGTGGGACACAACAAAGGCAGTCCTGAGAGGAAAATATATAGCGGTACAAGCCTTTCTCAAGAAACAAGAAAGGTCTCAGGTACACAACCTAACCCTACACCTAAAGGAGCTGGAGAAAGAACAAGAAAGAAACCCTAAGCCCAGCAGGAGAAGAGAAATCATAAAGATCAGAGCAGAAATCAATGAAATAGAAACCAAAAAAACAATAGAACAAATCAACGAAACTAGGAGCTGGTTCTTTGAAAGAATTAATAAAATTGATAAACTCCTGGCCTGACTTATCAAAAAGAAAAGAGAAAGGACCCAAATAAATAAAATCATGAATGAAAGAGGAGAGATCACAACTAACACCAAAGAAATACAAACTATTATAAGAACATACTATGAGCAACTCTACACCAATAAATTTGACAATCTGGAAGAAATGGATGCATTCCTAGAAACATATAAACTACCACAACTGAACCAGGAAGAAATAGAAAGCCTGAACAGACCCATAACCAGTAAGGAGATTGAAACAGTCATTAAAAATCTCCAAACAAACAAAAGCCCAGGGCCAGACGGCTTCCCGGGGGAATTCTACCAAACATTTAAAGAAGAACTAATTCCTATTCTCCTGAAACTGTTCCAAAAAATAGAAATGGAAGGAAAACTTCCAAACTCATTTTATGAGGCCAGCATCACCTTGATCCTAAAACCAGACAAGGATCCCACCAAAAAAGAGAGCTATAGACCGATATCCTTGATGAACACAGATGCGAAAATACTCAACAAAATACTAGCCAATAGGATTCAACAGTACATTAAAAAGATTATTCACCACGACCAAGTGGGATTTATTCCAGGGCTGCAAGGTTGGTTCAACATCCGCAAATCAGTCAATGTGATACAACACATCAATAAAAGAAAGAACAAGAACCATATGATACTCTCAATAGATGCTGAAAAAGCATTTGACAAAGTACAGCATCCCTTCCTGATCAAAACTCTTCAAAGTGTAGGGATAGAGGGCACATACCTCAATATCATCAAAGCCATCTATGAAAAACCCACCGCAAATATCATTCTCAATGGAGAAAAACTGAAAGCTTTTCCGCTAAGGTCAGGAACACGGCAGGGATGTCCATTTTCACCACTGCTATTCAACATAGTACTAGAGGTCCTAGCCTCAGCAATCAGACAACAAAAGGAAATTAAAGGCATCCAAATCAGCAAAGAAGAAGTCAAATTATCACTCTTCGCAGATGATATGATACTATATGTGGAAAACCCAAAAGACTCCACTCCAAAACTGCTAGAACTTATACAGGAATTCAGTAAAGTGTCAGGATATAAAATCAATGCACAGAAATCAGTTGCATTTCTCTACACCAACAGCAAGACAGAAGAAAGAGAAATTAAGGAGTCCATCCCATTTACAATTGCACCCAAAACCATAAGATACCTAGGAATAAACCTAACCAAAGAGACACAGAATCTATACTCAGAAAACTATAAAGTACTCATGAAAGAAATTGAGGAAGACACAAAGAAATGGAAAAATGTTCCATGCTCCTGGATTGGAAGAATAAATACTGTGAAAATGTCTATGCTACCTAAAGCAATCTACACATTTAATGCAATTCCTATCAAAGTACCATCCATCTTTTTCAAAGAAATGGAACAAATAATGCTAAAATTTATATGGAACCAGAAAATACCTCGAATAGCCAAAGGGATATTGAAAAAGAAAGCCAACGTTGGTGGCATCACAATTCCGGACTTCAAGCTCTATTACAAAGCTGTCGTCATCAAGACAGCATGGTACTGGCACAAAAACAGACACATAGATCAATGGAACAGAATAGAGAGCCCAGAAATAGACCCTCAACTCTATGGTCAACTAATCTTCGACAAAGCAGGAAAGAATGTCCAATGGCAAAAAGACAGCCTCTTCAATAAATGGTGCTGGGAAAATTGGACAGCCACATGCAGAAAAATGAAATTGGACCATTTCCTTACACCACACACAAAAATAGACTCAAAATGGATGAAGGACCTCAATGTATGAAAGGAATCCATCAAAATCCTTGAGGAGAACACAGGCAGCAACCTCTTTGACCTCAACCGCAGCAACATCTTCCTAGGAACAACGCAAAAGGCAAGGGAAGCAAGGGCAAAAATGAACTATTGGGATTTCATCAAGATCAAAAGCTTTTGCACAGCAAAGGAAACAGTTAACAAAATCAAAAGACAACTGACAGAATGGGAGAAGATATTTGCAAATGACATATCAGATAAAGGACTAGTGTCCAGAATCTATAAAGAACTTAGCAAACTCAACACCCAAAGAACCAATCAAGAAATGGGCAGAGGACATGAACAGACATTTCTGCAATGAAGACATCCAGATGGCCAACAGACACATGAAAAAGTGCTCCATATCACTCGGCATCAGGGAAATACAAATCAAAACCACAATGAGATATCACCTCACACCAGTCAGAATGGCTAAAATCAACAAGTCAGGAAATGACAGATGCTGGCGAGGATGCGGAGAAAGGGGAACCCTCCTACACTGTTGGTGGGAATGCAAGCTGGTGCAGCCACTCTGGAAAACAGCATGGAGGTTCCTCAAAATGTTGAAAATAGAACTGCCCTATGACCCAGCAATTGCACTATTGGGTATTTACCCTAAGGATACAAACGTAGTGATCCAAAGGGGCACATGCACCCGAATGTTTATAGCTGCAATGTCCACAATAGCCGAACTATGGAAAGAACCTAGATGTCCATCAACAGATGAATGGATCAAGAAGATGTGGTATATATACACAATGGAATACTATGCAGCCATCAAAAGAAATGAAATCTTGCCATTTGCGACAACATGGATGGAACTAGAGCGTATCATGCTTAGCGAAATAAGTCAAGCAGAGAAAGACAACTATCATATGATCTCCCTGATATGAGGAAGTGGTGATGCAACATGGGGGCTTAAGTGGGTAGGAGAAGAATAAAGGAAACAAGATGGGATTGGGAGGGAGACAAACCATAAGTAACTTTTAATCTCACAAAACAAACTGAGGGTTGCTGGGGGGAGGGGGTTTGGGAGAAGGGGGTGGGATTATGGACATTGGGGAGGGTATGTGCTTTGGTGAGTGCTGTGAAGTGTGTAAACCTGGTGATTCACAGACCTGTACCCCTGGGGATACAGTATTATGCCTCCATCAGAAAGGATGAATACCCAACTTTTGTAGCAACATGGACGGGACTGGAAGAGATTATGCTGAGTGAAATAAGTCAAGCAGAGAGAGTCAATTATCATATGGTTTCACTTATTTGTGGAGCATAACAAATAGCATGGAGGACATGGGGACTTAGAGTGGAGAAGGGAGTTTGGGGAAATTGGAAGGGGAGGTGAACCATGAGAGACTATGGACTCTGAAAAACAATCTGAGGGTTTTGAAGGGACGGGGGGTGGGAGGTTGGGGTACCAGGTGGTGGGTATTATAGAGGGCACGGATTGCATGGAGCACGGGGTGTGGTGCAAAAATAATGAATACTGTTATGCTGGAAATAAATAAAAATAAATAAATAAATAAATAAAATAAAATAAAATAAAATAAAATAAAAAACAATTGAAGTTTTAGAGGGAGGAAAACATGGTTCAGTTATAGGAACAGAATATAGAATTATAAAATCTATATAATCATACCCAAAATTAGTCTCTTTGAACTAATAGATTTTGGGGTTTTTCTTTGCTCTATCACCATAAAAAATTATATTTTATGTAGTCACAAATTGGGTCTTGTAAAGCCACCCTTGTCACTTGTTTCTGGATGGTGCTCTTCTATTGTTCATTGACCTTTCTAGACAATTAACACTTGGAACTTGATTTATCGTCAAACTCTTTACCATGTCATCCCATCAGTTTTCTCTTCACGTCACTCTTACTGCGCAAACTGCAGAAGTTATTTCTGAATCTTTACTTTCTTTCCCTAACACGTCCCATTGTCCGCTCCTGTTGGAAGTCATGGTCTTTTCCTTGCCATCATCTGATACAGAACCATGTTACCCAATGCTTGCGTAAGCAAAATCTTGTTGTTGGTTTCACCGGTTTATACCTTTTTGTTTAAACCTATTCACTAGCTTATACCCTCTGTTTATACTCTTACTGGTGCACACCTTTTATTCTAGTCCATTCTATGTACTTTCACAAAGACCAAGCTTCCTAAATAACACTGTGAATCTGTCTTCATTGTTCCAACCCTTTCTTAACCCCGTGAAAACATAGAGACCCTCTAAAACTGCTCCAACATTCTGCTAAGACCCTCTTCTGACAGCTCAAGGTCTTGAATATACTGAAAACAATAAATTGCTGCTTATCCCAGCACTAATACACGCATTAGCCCTTTTTATAAAAACATCATTTTACTGACACATAGTATAAATACAAAGAAGAGTACATAGTTACACAGCTTGATGAATTTTCCCATAGCAAACACATCTGGGTAACCTGTGCCCATACTGCATTATCTCTTTTAACCACCACAACAATTCTATTTGCCTACTTCTCTGCCTACTTGTGATCTCTGTCAAATAAATAAATAAAATCTTAAAAAAAAATAATCCAGGCTCCAGAACCAAATATTTCTGTGTTCAAATTTCACCTGGACCATTTACTAGTATATATTAAAAGTCTCTGCACATCATCCTCACATGAAATGTAGTTTTAAAGTTAACCATATCTTAGGGTTTATCTAAACTGAAAACATCAAACATGAAATGCTTAACACAATGCCTGGCAGGTGGTAGACACTCACTAAGAAGTAATTCTTATACTTAATAATCCTTCAGCTTCTTTGTCTTCTACCAATGGCTCTGTTAGTCTCCACTCTTTATCTCTTAGTTATGCACAGCATGGCATACTTCCTTTATATTTGTCCTAGATTATTGCTGACTCATTTTATTCTAATTCCATTTCATTCGTATGTATTTCTTGTATTTCCAAAGAGGTAGTAAGCTCCTTGCAACTAAGAGCAGCATTTCATGTTTATGTGTATTTTTCATTAAAGACACATTCTGTAGCAACCCCATATGCATAAACATCCTTGTTCCTGGCAAACCAATGGATGAAAAAGTCCTACATGACCTACATGACAGATAAAATTTCTATCTGGGGTGGGGGAGGGCACCAGGGTGGCTCAGTCATTAAGCTTCTGATTTAGGCTTAGGTTATGATCCCTCCCCCTACTCGTGCACTCTTGCTCTCTCTCAAATAAATAAATAAAATATTTTTAAAAAAATTATATCTAAAAGCAACCTGTACCAAATTTAATATTTTTCCTAAAGTTATTTCCCCAGTTGCACTGATATATTTATAAGGAGGAAAACAGCTGACATAAATTGTGCTTCTTAGTTTAATTTAATTATCTGTGTCATCAGAGTTCGGAGGGGAAAAAAGTATAATATGATTCTAGATCACTAATTCCATTAAAAGAAAGAAGAATCCAACTTTCTGTGAAATAACACTTCTGCTTTGAAAAATCCACAGGACTCATTATTGTTGTCTTAAAATTAATGAACTAAACCCTTGGCTATAAGAAGTAGTTATTGTGCAGGTGTAAAAAGAAACAAAGGCAGCCATGCAGAGAAGAAGAAACTGCGTCCTTGGAATAGAAAGTAATTAGCCTGGAAATGTAAAAAATGGAGTGGGAAATGAATGAGAATCTTAACAAAGTACCAATATATCTATTCTTGCCAAAGATCCTACCTTGTCGGACAGGTAGTTAATGTTATATTTGAGAGGAGATTTGAGATTTTTAAAGGGGGAGTACTTTGAAATCTCTTAGCATCATGAAGTTGGGGCTTCTAGAAGCTGTCTCAATGTTTACTGTTGATATTTTACATGGCGGTTATGGAAAAAAGATATTAAATTATACATTCTAGAAATACCACCCACTACTTCCAAGAAGGAATTATTCTTATTTACTTGGTCAGCTCCTGTGCATTCTGGAATGGACAAAGTCCATGAAAGGGGAAAGGAAAACAGAGAGGGAGTTTGCAAGCATAAATAGATCTACGTGATAAAGAACTCATTCTAGAGAGAATTCTTCTTCTAGAGCTTTTCTCAAGAGAAGAGAAAAGGCAGTAAGGGAGACTAAGAGGGAAATTTGGGGGAGTTTAGAATAAAAGAAGGGAGATAGTTTATTTTTAAAGATTTTATTTATTTACTTGAGAGGGAGAGACAGAGAAACTGACAGAGAGCACGACCTGGAAGGAACCCTTTGAGCAGGGATCCTGATGTGGGGCTCGATCCCTGATGAGGGCCCTATCTCAGGACCCCAGAATCATGACCTGAGCCCAAGGCAGACACTTAACCAACTAAGCCACCCAGGCACCCCCCAGAAGGGAGATATTTTAAAGCAGCTTACTGAAGTTTGAGAGATTTTAAAAGCAAGTAAGATGAGAAACATTAATTGCTAAAAGACATGAGTATATTCCTCCTTTTGCCACCTTTGTAAGAGATAAATATACCAGGGCAATGATCAGTGCCAGTTTCACTAACTGAGAGCCACACTCTACGTGAGAAAGTTAAGAAACAAAGGAATGCAGTCCTTCTCTCAATATCCCCTAACTGCTTCTTAAGAGCTGTACCTTAAGTATCTGTTTGGGGGTACCTTAATATAATAGTAACAGCCGCCACAGTAGCTATTAACATACATGGAATGCTTACTTTGTGTCAGTAGGAAATGAATCAGAGTTAGTCCCTGAATTATTTTATTTTATACTCACACAAATATTTTACAGGAAGTGTTGTTATTATCCCCAAATGACAAATCAGGAAACTGAAAGTGGTAGTAGCTAAATAATTTTCCAATGGCACCTCTGCTAATTTAGTGATAAGACCATCCCAGACTCCAAACCCAGAGTGTTAACTACTACAACATCTTATCAAACAAAACAAAACAAAACAAAGTAAAAAAAAACTATGAGATACATTTACTGAATGATTTTTTCAGTGCATCAGAAAGTACACTTGATACTTTATGGGGTTTTGTTTATTTGTTTTTTCAGGAAAAAATTAATGTTCCATGAAGCATCCTCAATCATTAATGCTATTCAATACATAATTTCTGATGTTTTGATTAAGTGTTCATCAAAATCTAAACTCTTTACTGGCATAAATGCTATAATTTAAAGAAAATAGAGCACTATTTATTTAAAGTAAAATAAAAGCAAAGCAGAGGACTTTCATTTCTGGGAAGATTAAGTAGATGTGTTTTCATTATCAAGTATAACTCAAAACCCTGGAAATCATATATAAAGCAAGCATAAGAAGAATGAAAGTTGCTTAGGGAACTAGAACCCTAGGAACAACAAGGGTGATGAGTTCCCTACATTTTTTATATATATACATATATATATGTATATATATCTCAGATAGGCTGTTGCAATGCCAAAGGGCATAAACAAAAAGCCCCAACAAAAGCCTGATCTGTATAGACAAAGGCACAGGGAAGAAAAACCTAACAAGGCAGAAAACTTTAAGACAATAACAGTCTATTCTGAACCTTCACAGAAAGAGCTGTGACAGGCACCTACATTTACGCCAGCAACAGTCAAGTGGGAGCTCTAATTTTCACCCTTTCTACACTGTAATGTGGTACTCTAAACCTCCCTCCCAGCTATGTCAGGGAAGTCTCACTAGGCAATTAAGACTTTTATCCCTATGGGACAGTAAGAAACCCCCCACCCCGTAGCTGCCATAAAGAGCACATGGGAAGTTTGGATTTTCAGCTCTACCTGCCAATAATGAGACTGCAGTCCTACTCTTCATTAGAGTGATGTCAGAGGATGCCTGGTGGAAAGCCAAGAATTTCACCAGTGCTTAGTGGTGGTAATAAGACCCATTTCCCAACTCATAATGTCAGTAAAAGACACATGGGAATAGTAATGGTACACTATTACCCTTTCCAACAAGTAACTCTCACATCATTGGAGGTTATTTGAGATCTAGTATTCCCACCCTGATCTAGCAATAGGATGCCTGCTCTGGGTATTAACAGAGATTGAGCAGAGAATGTAGACTTCTACCTCCATCTGGCAATAACAAAACAGTAAACATCCGTCCCAACATCCGTCCCTGACATAGCAGTGTGAAAGAATGCCATCCAAAACATAAAATTTAAGTAAGATCCAGGCTTATATAATACCCCAAAAGTGCAAGTATTAATCTAAAACCATGCATCCAGGGTACCTGGGTGGCTCAGTGGGTTAAACCTCTGCCTTCGGCTCAGGTCACAATCTCAGGGTCCTGGGATCAAGCCCCACATCGGGCTCTTTGCTCAGCGGGGAGCCTGTCCCCCCCCCCCCCCCCGCCTGCCTCTCTGCCTACTTGTGATCTCTGTCTGTTGAATAAATAAATAAATTCTTTAAAATTAAAAACAAACAAACAAACATGCATCATACAAAGAACAAGGAGGATCCCAAACTGAAGGGAAAAAAGAAAATCAATAAATGTCAACCCCATGATCACAGAGATGTTAACAATCATCTGACAAATTTTTTTTAAAACAGCCATCATAAAAATGTTTCAATGAACAATCAAGTACACATTTAAAACAAATGAAAAAATAGAAAGTCAGAAGATAGAATATTTTTATAGGAGATATAAAGAAAATCAAATGGAAATTTTAGAACTGAGAAAGTACAATAATGTAAAAAAAGTAAAACTCAACTGATGACCTCACCAACAAAATGGAGGAAACCAGACAGAACAAAGCATCAGAGAACATGAAGACATAGCAATAGAAATGAACAAATCTGAATAACAGAGAGAAAATAAGCAAATATTTAAAAAAGGACAAAGCCTCTAGAACCTGTTGGCTAGAACACAATATCTAACAATACTGTCATGGGAGTTCCTAACAGGGAGAAGAAAGAAAGCATCACTGGAAAAGTACTGAAAGAAGTAACAACTGAAAACTTTATAAATTTGGCAAAAAGCACAAACTTAAATATTCAAGAACCTGAACTTAACAAAGGAAAACCCAAAGAGTTTCACACAAACATACATCATAATTGTACTTCTAAAAAATAAATACAAAGAAAAAACCATGAATACAAGCAGAAAGAAATAAATACATTACCTGTAGAGAAAACACCAATTCAAATGAAGCAGGAGACTTCTTGGGTGAAACCATAGAGGGTCAGAAGGAAGTGCTAAGAGAACAGTGATAACCTAGATTTCTATATACCTTCAGAAATTAAGGGGAAATCAAGATATTCTCAAAGGAAGAAAAACAGAAGATTTGTCATCTCAGACATATCCTAAAAGAGTGGCTAATGAAAGTTTTCTAAGCAGAAACTAAAGGGAATATTCAAGACAATAATGTTATATATACAGAAGAGGAAAGGGATATGAAGTAAAATCATTTATCTTCAGTTTGATGTAAATAATAAATTTATGACATGAGTAGATTATGAAAATTTAGATGTATATATAATGTAATACCTAGAGTAACCACTAAAAATTATGCAAATATACCTATCAAAAACACTAGAAATAAAGTACAGTTACAAAAAATATTCACGTAACTCAAAGGAAAACATGAAAAAGAAAACTGAACAGATAAAAAGGTGGCAAGTTTAAGTTCCAATACATCAATAATTACATTAAATATAAAAGGTTTGAATTCACCAATAACAGATCAGCAGAGTGGATTTACAAACATGACTCAACTATATCCTGTTTATAGGATTCACTTCAAAAATAGTAACACAGGTAGCTGAAGGTAAGAAAAAGTAAAATTAATCAAAATAATGCAGGAATGCAATATTAATGTCAGATAAGTATGCATCAGAGCAATGAATATTACCAGTCAGAGAATAAAAATTATATAATGATAAAGGATACAAAAAAAACCTATCAATTTTAAATATATATGCACCAAACAACAGAGATGTGAAATATGCAAAAAGTAAACACTAGTAAAACTCCTTTTACTAGTAGTAGTAAACACTAGTAAAATAGGAAAATCTGTAATTTTACTTGGAGACTTCAATGTCCCCCTCCCAACAACTGATAAAATTTTTTTTCAGCAATAAATTGCTTTATTTGGTAATTTGGCTTTATATATGCTTTATTTCTAACAAGCCCATATCTTGTTATATTAATCACTGAGCTCTTTGTTGGAAATTTTACTTTTATTTTCATTTTAATATTTTAACATTTTCCTTTAATTGCAAATAGACAAAAATGAAATTTTCTTCATATGGTTTTAACAGTTGGATGTATTTTATTTTTAAAATCTATGAACTAGTTAGTGGACAGTATTTTGATAATCTGGTATATTAAATTTTAAAGTTTAACATTTAGCAAAATTTTCCCTCACAAATTCTTTTTTAGAATGACAGGAAATATATACAACTTAAATTCCACATTCAGACAAAATGCCCTTTTCCCTTCCTCAAAATAAAAGCTTTAAAAAGTGCAGTATAAAAGTTTTAGATATAAAGGTACTGCATAAGTGTATCATATGGCTAATGTCTTGCTTAGCAGCAAGAGTAACGAGAATATTCTACACTTAATTTAATGAAGCACAAGAAACTTTGAGGAAGGACCTAGCTCTCATCAAAGAAAAAGATATCAGCAAGGATATAGAAGAACTCAACATCATCAACCAGTCATACTTAAATGACATTTATAGAATATTCTGCAATACAACAGCAGAATATACATGCTTTTCAAGTGGTCACAAACGTATACCAGGACAGACCATATTCCAGGTCACACAAAAAAAATCTCAACATATTTAAAAGAAATGAAACCATTCAGAATATGTTCATTGATTATGATGTAATCTAACAGTAAAATAAAGAAATAGAAGAGAAAAAATTTCCAAATACCTGGAAATGAAATAATACTTCTAGTACTCTACCAAAGAAAAAGTCTCAAAGGAAATTCAAAACTACATCAAAACAAGTGAAACTGGGGATGCCTGGGTAGCTCAGTTGGTTAAGCAACTGCCCTTGGCTTAGGTCATGATGCTGGATTCCCGGGATTGAGTCCTGGAATCGAGTCCCACATCAGGCTCCCAGCTCCACGGGGAGTCTGCTTCTCCTGCTGACGTTCTCCCCTCTCATGCTCTCACTCTCTCTCACTCTCTCTCTCTCTCTCTCTCTCTAACAAATAAATAAAAATCTTAACAAAATTAAAAAAAAAACAAAAAAACAAATGAAATTGAAAATACAATGCAGCAACTTTCATGGGGAACAGCTAAACAAGTGCTGAGAATATTTATAACATTGTTTATATCAGAGAATAGAGAAATTCTCAAGTTAAGAATCTAAAATCCTATCATAAAAACCTAAAAAATGAATAGTTACATAAATCCAAAGAAAGTAGGAGAGAAATAAAAAAGATGAAGCAAAAATCAATGAAAGTAAAAACACAAAAATTATAGAGAACATCAGTGAAACTGAGTGTTTTTAAAGATCAGTAAAGTTGGTAAACCTAGCAAGACTGATATTGAAAAAAGGAGACATAAATTTCTGACATCACAAAAGAAAAAACAGGAGCTATTACTACAGCGACATCAGATATTAAAACAATAAAATGTTAGTAGTATAAAGAACTCTGTATACACTAATTTGATAATTTAGATGAGATGGACCAATTATCCAAAATATATCAATGTACCACATCACACCCAATATAAAGTAGAAAATTTCAACAATTCTACAACTATTTAAGTAAATCAAATTCATTATCAACATCTCCCAAAGAAATCTCAGGTGGTTTAACTGGAGAACTCTACAAAATGTTTAAGGAAGAATTAACACTAATTAAAACAACCTCTTTCAGAAAATACAAGAGAAGGAAATACATCCCAGTTTGTTTCTCAAAACTAATATTACCCAGATATCAAAATCAGACAATAGCACAATAAAGGAAAATGACATATCAAAATTCTTTATAAATATAGACAAAAATAATTATTTAGAATTTTAAGAAATAGAATCCGGCAATATATAGAGAGGATTATAACCATGACCAACTGGTATTTATTCCCAGAATACAAGGCTAGCTCAAAATTAGAAAAATAACCAATATAATCCACCATATTAATAAGCTAAAGATGAAAAATTATAGAATCTTATGATCTTTGTAGAAAAATTATTTGATATAACTCAATATGCATTTATGATAAAAACTTTCAGAAAAATAAGAATAGAGGGAAATTACCTCAAATTAATTAAGAACATCTGCAAAACCCTTGAGCTAACATATACAATGGCAAAAGACTAAGTTCTTTCTCCCTGAGATTAGAAATAAGACAATAATGCATGCTCTCATCTCCTCTATGCAACACAGTGCTAAAAGTTATAGCCAATACAGTAGTACAAAAAAAGGAAATGAAAGCATATAAATTACAAAGGAAAAATGAGGGCGCCTGGGTGGCTCAGTGGGTTAAGCTGCTGCCTTCGGCTCAGGTCATGATCTCAGGGTCCTGGGATCGAGTCCCGCATTGGGCTCTCTGCTCAGCAGGGAGCCTGCTTCCGTCTCTCTCTCTCTGCCTGCCTCTCCATCTACTTGTGATTTCTCTCTGTCAAATAAATACATAAAAAATCTTAAAAAAAAAAAAAAAAAAAAAACACAAAGGAAAAATGAAACTGTTCCTTTACATTTCTTTACAACTGACCTAATTGTTTTTGTAGAAAATCCAAAAGAATATTTTTAAATAATAGAACCAACAGAGAAATTCAGCAAGGTCACAGGATATGAGATAAATATATAAAGGCCAATTATATTTTCATGTATTAACGAAGAACATCAGGGCACCAAAATTTTTAAAATGTAATGCTATTTACAATTGCTCAAAGAAATGATGTGCTCAGGTAAAATTCTAACAGAATTTATACACTAAAAACTATAACACTGGTGAAAGAAATCAAAGATGTACATAAATTGAGAGATACAGAATCTCCATGATTGGAAGATTCACATAGCAATTCTCCCCAAATTTATATATATTAATGTAATCTCTATCAGAAAAGCAACATAATTTTTTTTGTAGATATAATCTAGATAATTCTAAGATTTACTTGGAAAGACAAAGGAATTAAAGTAGTTAAAACAATAGGAAAAAGGAAAAGTGGAAGGAAATATTCTAATTTCAAGATTTTTTTTATACATGTACATTAATCAAGACCAAATAATATTGCGGCAGGATAAATATAAATCAATGGAATGGAATGGAGGATTCAGAAATAGACCCATTCAAATATACAAACTTATTTTTGACACAGGTGCAAAAGGAATTCAATGAATAAAATAGCCTTTTCAACAAATGATGCTTGAGTAATTGGATACCCATTGGGAGGTGGAAAATGAACCTCAATCCAAGTTTCACAGATTATATAAAAATTAAGCTCTAAATGGATCACAGACTTAAATGTAAAATGATAATTCTGTTTTAGAATATTTTCTATATATTGGGCTTATCAAAGTATTCTTAGGCTTGATACCAGATACATGACCCATTAAAGGAAAACATGATAAATACAACCCCATCACAATTAAAACTTTTACTTTGCAAACAAGTCTTTTAAGAGGATGAAATATAATACTTCCACTAAGGGAAAACGTCAGGAGAATTTTAAAGTTCATTGTTAGAATGTGCTCTTTTGAAAATTTCTCAATTAAAATATGGGGTGCTTGTGTGGCTCAGTGGGTTAAAGCCTCTGCCTTTGGCTCCAGTCATGATCCCAGGGTCCTGGGATTGAGCCCCACATCAGGCTCTCTGTTCAGTGGGGAGCCTGCTTCCTCCTCTCTCTCCCTGCCTGCCTCTCTGCCTACTTGTGATCACTGCCAAATAAATAAATAAAATCTTTTAAGAAAAAAAAAAAAAGATTTGTCTAAAAAATAGTAATAATAAGATAGTCCATCTAAGGCTCTCAGTTGTCTCAAAACCTAGAAGCTAGTATTTTTGCCTTGAAAGGAAAATTAGCTTCATGCAGCTTAATGTCTAAACTTAGAATCATAGACTGGTAGAACAGGATAGTATTTTAAGTGCCTAATCCTTCTTTATCAATAAACAGGCCTAGAGAAGCCAAGAAATTTCTATTTATTGACTGAACCAGCACTAGAATCAAGTTCTTCACTTTATAATTTGGGGTTCATTTCATTCTAGCACACTGATAGGATTAGTATATTTTTAGTATTTATTGGTATCTTTTTAGTTTTTCATGTTAACATTGTGAGAGACTCTCAAAATGAAGGTATCCCTTTTCAATCTACTAATCACAGAAGATTACTACAACTAACTCCAGAGATTTTTTTAAAAAGTCATTTGATGTACAGTATGGGAAAAAATATTTGCAAACCACATTATATGGTCAGGGACTATTAGGCAGAATATGAAAGAACTTTCAAAACTCAACAGTAAAAGGACACAAAATCCAACTCAAAAGTGGGCAAAAGATATGAAGAGACACTTCACCTGGATGGATAGAGAGAGAGCAAATAAAATACATGAAAAGATGTTCAATATCATTAATCATCAAGGAAATTCAATTTAAAAATGACAATGGGATAGAACTACATACCTATCAGAAAGGCTAAAGTAATCATGAGAACAACAAAGGATGGTGAGAATGAGAAAGAACTGAATTACTGGTAACCTGCTGGTGGACATGTAAAGTGGGACAGCCACTATGGAAAACGGTTTGGCAGTTTAAAAAAACAAACAAACGTACAACTGCCATATTGACTCTTGAGCATTTATCCAAGGGAATAAATAAGAGTGCTCAAGCACTCTTGAGCATTTATCCAAGGGAAATGAAAACTTATGTTTGCACAAATTCTGTACACGAATGTTTATCTCAGTTTTATTAATAAGAACCAAAACCTGGAAGCAATCTAGATATCCTTCAATAAAGAGTGAATCGGACAGTGGTGCATCTCTACTTTGAAATTCTACTCACCAGTAAAAAGAAAGAGTATTGATAATGTAGAATCTGGACGAAGTCCCAAGAATGATACTGAATGAAAAATGAAAAAAGCGAATCCCGAGATTATACAGTGGATAATTCCACTGAACATCCTTGAGATGAAAAAAAAAATCATAGACATGGAGAACAGGTTAGTGGACATCAGGGATTAAGAAGGGTGTAGGAATAAAAGGGAAGTGGTATTGTTATAAATGGCTACATGAGAAATTCTGTCTTAATCACCTCCCTTATACCCCACTGTTAAGGAATAGATTCCCACCCTACACTTGCAGAGGTGGCCCAATGCCTGACACCCAGCACTGGGCAAATGAGATTGACTGCAGCTTATTAGTGACATTTTCCTGCAGCCCAGGGAAGGGGAACACCACACCATGCAGGACCACAGTGGGAGTTGCACTAGGAACAGAGTGAACAAGCAGAGGTTGTTGGAAGGAGGCTTTGCAGTATCAAGAGTATAGGGTGACCCTTGGTTCTAATGGAAGGATGTGACTGGCTAATTTCAGTAAGTCCACAGTTAGCCAGGAAACTGGAGCACACAACTCAGGGATAGGCAGGAACTGTGCTGGTCCCCATGATAAAGAGGATTATTTGGCGAGGGAACCTTATCTGCAGAAGCAGAATGGGAAGGGAAACTTAGATCAGGCCACTCAAGTGTCTTTTATTTCCCAGATATGAAAGCAACACATTATTGGGCCTTAATTTTAGGATCTATGGCATAAATCCTTATGACAAAGGAAATGTTCTATATCTTACCTGAATTAATACTAATAACCTTCTTGTGGTACTGTGCTATGGTTTTGCCAGGTGTTACCATGAGAGGAAACGTTGCAGTCAGCAGAAGAGTAGCTTAGAAGAGGACAAAGTATTTGCCATAAGCTGGACTCATTTAGGAAAGTTCATTCCAAAAAGATTACTAGGAGCTGAGTAGACAGCCTCCGTAACAATGCACACATGTAAATCTCAAATGAGTATTTTGGATTTAACAATTATTCTTTTTATGTATTTGTATACTATCTATTATCCACTGCTTTTTCTGTACATTTTGAGAGGCATGAAAAAGGTAGAAGGCATGGTCCTTCCTGCTGCGGAAGGTCCATTTTTGCAGTTTTTAAACATGAATGGATCAGAGAAAACACAAGGTAATACAATCCAGCATGGTTCTGGTCAGTACAATACAAAAGTACTCACTGAATTCCAGAAAACTTAGGTTTGAGTGCACTTACAGTAGAGAATGGAAAGTGGACAAAGTCCTAATAGTTGAATCCGAAGATGAAGAGAGAAAGGGAAAAGCAACAACAATGAGGTATAAATAGAGACAACTGAAGGCACACACATTATATACACATATTATTTGTGTGTGTTCAGTGATAAAACAATTAGTCTAGCAAAAATAGAAATTTCTTTGCAGGGTGTAGATCAAAGACTAAAACATCACATTCTATTATTGAACTACCTAGGTTCAAATATTGATTTTGCCCCTCATCAGCCATTTAACTTTGGGGCGAGTTATCTAACTCTCTAAGCTTCATTTCTTCATCCATAGAAGGGCATGAAAATGGTACTTCCTTCTAGTATGGTTGTGCTGTCTAAATGTGGAAATGGCTACAAAGCGTTTATCACAGTGTCCAGCATATAATATGCATTTGATAACTGTGAATGATAATTTAAAAGTTAAATAGGTATGGTTGGGCCATAGGTATGGCCTATGGCCTAGGTACGGTTGGGCCAGACAATAAGGGGTTTGACACATCACAATCAGGAATCTCAACTTGATAGGTCCAGGGGGAAATTAAAAAAACCATGGAAAGTCTTGCAAAAGAGTTTACAGTCCATTAAATAAAATATATTGATGACCTTTTTATTGATATGATAGAATTCTCCAATTTGCTGCTCTTCACATCACTCTCTGACATAGGAATTATTATCCTTGATTCACAGATAAGGGAACTGAAGCTTAAAGTGAGTGAGTTACTCAAGTTCAAACAGCAAGAAAGGTTAGGCCAGGCCTTCTAACTTCTGGTCCAAAGCTCTTTCTGTCAGCCAGTGCTATCTATGAAGGATATACCCACAGAGTGTTGTTGGCAGATAACCACTCTGGACAAAAGGGGTAAGTTCCACATGAGCAGAAAGAATGAGGGAGGCCATTTGAAGAAATGAGTATGTAAAAGCTAATTATTATATATAAGGAAAATAATTGTTTAGGAAAATTAATCTTATTGAATAAAAGCTGGACAGGAAGAGGTTGGGCTACGTGACTGAGGTATCACAATATTCTGACTATAAATAAACCCTCTCCCTTGGTGTTGATAGTTGGAAGAGAAAGAACCACCGGACCATGTGAAAGAAGGAGTCCATAGAGAAATCAGCGGATATTTTAAGGCAGATACTTTAATTTATTTATTTATTTATTTTTTATTATTATTTTATGAGATACCACCTCACACCAGTCAGAATGGCTAAAATAAACAAGTCAGGAAATGACAGATGCTGGCGAGGATGCGGAGAAAGGGGAACCCTCCTACACTGTTGGTGGGAATGCAAGCTGGTGCAGCCACTCTGGAAAACAGCATGGAGGTTCCTCAAAATGTTGAAAATAGAACTGCCCTATGACCCAGCAATTGTACTATTGGGTATTTACCCTAAAGATACAAACGTAGTGATCCAAAGGGGCACGTGCACCCGAATGTTTATAGCTGCAATGTCCACAATAGCCAAACTATGGAAAGAACCTAGATGTCCATCAACAGATGAATGGATCAAGAAGATGTGGTATATATACACAATGGAATACTATGCAGCCATCAAAAGAAATGAAATCTTGCCATTTGCGACAACATGGATGGAACTAGAGCGTATCATGCTTAGCGAAATAAGTCAAGCAGAGAAAGACAACTATCATATGATCTCCTTGATATGAGGAAGTGGTGATGCAATATGGAGGCTTAAGTGGGTAGGAGAAGAATAAAGGAAACAAGATGGGATTGGGAGGGAGACAAACCATAAGTGACTTTTAATCTCACAAAACAAACTGAGGGTTGCTGGGGGGAGGGGGTTTGGGAGAAGGGGGTGGGATTATGGACATTGGGGAGGGTATGTGCTTTGGTGAGTGCTGTGAAGTGTGTAAACCTGGTGATTCACAGACCTGTACCCCTGGGGATACAGTATTATGCCTCCATCAGAAAGGATGAATACCCAACTTTTGTAGCAACATGGACGGGACTGGAAGAGATTATGCTGAGTGAAATAAGTCAAGCAGAGAGAGTCAATTATCATATGGTTTCACTTATTTGTGGAGCATAACAAATAGCATGGAGGACATGGGGACTTAGAGTGGAGAAGGGAGTTTGGGGAAATTGGAAGGGGAGGTGAACCATGAGAGACTATGGACTCTGAAAAACAATCTGAGGGTTTTGAAGGGACGGGGGGTGGGAGGTTGGGGTACCAGGTGGTGGGTATTATAGAGGGCACGGATTGCATGGAGCACGGGGTGTGGTGCAAAAATAATGAATACTGTTATGCTGGAAATAAAAAAAAAAAATTAATTAAATATTAAAAAAGGCAGA
This sequence comes from Mustela erminea, assembly GCF_009829155.1. Classification (NCBI taxonomy): domain Eukaryota; kingdom Metazoa; phylum Chordata; class Mammalia; order Carnivora; family Mustelidae; genus Mustela; species Mustela erminea. The sequence continues at coordinate 41,495,091 of NC_045614.1, forward strand.
TACTTTAAAACTTATAATACTGACATCTATTCTCTGATTTTTTTTTTTATGTTTTAAAATTTTTTATTCAAATTCCAGTTAGTTACCATACATGCAATATTAGTTTCAGGTGTACAATATAGTGATTCAACACATCTGTACAGCTCCCAGTGCTCATGATTCCATTGCCTTCCTTAATCCCCATCACCTATTTCGCCCATGTCCCCTGCCCAGCTCCTCTCTGGGAACCATCAGTTTATTCTCTGATATTTTTATACTGATTAATTGACTGTCTCCTTCCAAAATGCCCCCCCAAATTAAAAAAAAAACACCAACACAATTATGAGAGGCCAAAGATCACAATGTCTTCTTAAAATTATAATGATTATTCTGAAATGCTCCTATTATTTCATCTTTGGACAAAGGACCTTGACACATATACAATTTTTGAGAGGTTCTTTGTCTATTTTCTTTCTCCCTAACCATAAATTTGCTAGGAGAATAGTAATTATATGGTAAACATTTGGCTTTGCCATTATTACTAACAGTGTTACAATTTTCTACAATAAACCTGAAAATTTCCGTGAAATACAAACACAATCAGCTGTCAAGGCCTTTTTCAAATCACAAAGAATTAGAAAAAAAGTACTCTTGGATTTGTCTCAAGAATAAAAGAAATGGCATTGTGTTAATTTTTTCCCCATTTCAGTCTTTAATGAATATTGTCTGTAATTCCCAACTCCGAATATTATTGAGATCACATTTTTCTTGTGTCTTAATTTACAGGTGAATTCTTTTGTTTGACAGTTAGAAACATAATTAACTGTAATTTCAAAGCCTAACTTTGATTTCCAAGAAAAGGAGTTACACTAAGATTTAGAGTAGTACGCAAATAGTGAAGTGAAAGTAGAAACAAGGATAAAATCTAGAGCAGACCAGAAAAAATTTTCAAGAAGCTAATTTAACTGCCTAATAGTCATAGAATGATTTTCTCATTTTGACAAAACTTATTATACTTTTAGACTTCCGTGACATAAATGCAAAAAATGTGCTTGGTATTTCATAAATAAGAGGCCTAGTCTCACTGATATTAGGATTTCTGTATATATAATGGGATACAAATTAATTGGTGAAAGTTCATATTCTTTCTTCTCCCCCCACCAGTCCTCTACAGAAGGTCTGGTGATTAGCACACTGTCTTCTTCCTCCTCTCTGCTTCCTAAAGAGCAGATACCCCATTCTGCTGTAGAGGAACTAGGTTAATCCCTAAGATAAAAGAATGGATTGAGAAAGGACTGAACATTATAGCAAAGGGAGAAACTATGAAAAATATGTGGAAAGAGAAACTTTGCAGCACAGGTGATAGAAGTGGGTAGAAAAGAAAGGGGGAATGTAAAAGTCTCCATGGAGAATATTCCTAGATCCTCCTTTTGTAGGGTTGCTCCCCCCAAAGTAGAATGTGAGATAACAGAAAACATTTATGTTGGTTTCTGCCCACAGTTCCTGACATAGAATTCCTGAATACCTTGTGAATTCTTAAATGATAAGAGCAACTAGGAACATCTTTTGTTTTAATGAGGTGTCTCTGAATGGGTTCCTGTTGGGTCCTGGATGAAGCCTGGGCAGCAGAAAGACCAACTCCTGATTTGAACCTTAGAGATGTCTGCCCCATTCTCCATTCTCCAGAGAGATCACAGGTGCCCACCTGAAGAAGTGTCCATAAAATCCTTAATGTATGACGAGGTTTAGAGAGCTTCCAGGTGAATGAACACAGCCACAACCTGGAAGGGTGACACATTGTATCTCCATGGGCACAGAGGCTCCTATATTAGGGACACTCCCAGATATCTTCCCGTATATATTGTCATCTGGCTGTTCGTCTACATCCTTTACCATATCTTTTAATAAACTGGTAAGTACAAGTGTTTCCCTGAGTTCTGTGAGCCACTCTAGCATATTAATAGAACCCAAGGAGGCGGTCATGGGAACCTCAGATCGGTCAGAAGTACAGATGACGGACAGACTTGAAAATGGTATCTGAAGTTTGGTAGGAACAGTCTTGTGGGACAGATTCATTAATGTGGGATCTGAGGCTATCTCCAGGGGGAGAAACAAAGGGGGAGAAAACTGCATTTTCCCTAATACTGATGTCTGGTTAAATTTGAATATCAGATAAACAACAGATAATATTTTCAGTTGAGTACATCTCAAATGCTGGGTCATCTGGTTGGTTCATTTGTTCTCTCTCTTCCTCTTCTAGATCTGGTAGCCCTGCTATATATTATCTATTAAAGGATGGATTCCTTAAAAATTACTTTATCTGTTGGACCAAATGTCTTTGATATAGCCCTATTCTGGGATAGGACTAGCTGGATTCAGGCTTTTAAAAAAATTAATTATTTTTATTAACATATAATGTATTATTTGCCCCAGGGGTACAGGTCTGTGGATCATCAGGCTTACTAAACACATCACAGCACTCACCATAGCACATACCCTCCCCAATGTCCATAACCCCACCACCCTCTCCATAATCTCCTTTCCCCCAGCAACCCTCAGTTTGTTTTGTGAGATTAAGAGTCTTAATGAGTCACATTTCCAATGAGAGTAATCAGGGCGATGTCTTGGGAACTTCCCAGAAGTGAGGTAGAACCTGAATCTTGAATACCTTGGAAGTACAGCAATAGACCCTTAGTATTGAAAGATCCTTGTGTTTAAGCTTGAAAAAAATAATAATTTAGCAAACCCTCAAAAGTTCACAAAATGTAATAACATAATCTGTTCCAGTAAAGATTATTCTTTGTTTCCTAGGGATTTTACCCCATAATTTAGGCAATCACGGAAAGAACCAGATGTATACAGTAAAGTTGGCTTTACTATAATTATTCACTCTCATATTTGGCTGGAATTATAAAACAAAGTTCATTCCCACAGTAGAAGAGAAGAATTGTGCTATTGCAATTTTCCTTACTTATTTTAAAATTTAAATTTGGGAAAGAAATTATATACACAAAGCTGTTATTTGGCTGTCTTTTTGAGTCTGCAGAAGAGAGATAGAACTCTTCATGCAATATGGGGCATGATGCATTCAAATAGACACTATAATTAGTCACAATAACTTTACCACAGAGTGCTGAAAAATATAGAATATCCATACTATAAACTCTCAGTCTCAGCTGCCTGTGTTTTATTATTCTGGGAGAATAAGTAGATAGATGATTAATAATAAAACTTTTTGTGTTCTCTCTTTTTCTTTTTAAGTTTTGCTAATGAGTTTCTCCCCTACCCACTGCCCCTCGCCCTCCCTTAAAGCTCCTGCCAGTCCATGTTTTACTTAGAAACCTTCAATAGTCCTTCACTGAACTCTGGATAAAGTTCCATGTGCTTTTAATGTTTGACGATGCTTTTTGCCACATGGCCCCAATTATCTTCTCCAGCCCTGAGTCCATGATCTTGACACAATGGGCAGATTCTCTGGGTTGGTCCCCTGCGTTCTCTCAAGAAAGTAACTTTGCACATGGTGGTCCTTCTGGGTGGAAAACACTCTTCTCCACATTGTCACCTCTTCCTGACTAACTCCTACTCATTTTCCTTGTCTTAACTTAGACTCCACTTTTTCTGAGAAGTCCTAAATCAAGATTGATTGGGTGACACTGTCGTTAGGTCTCATACATTCTGAACTTATATTAACATAGCAGTTATTACACTCAATTATAAATGTTTATTTATATGTCATACTAGAGAGAAAGTTCCTTTAGAATTGAGCCTTATTTATGACTTAACCCCAGTACCAAGTATAGTCTTCTCATAGAATGGTCCCCAATACTTGTTGCTGAATGGATAAACAAATAAATGTTTATGCTGCTAGGAGTTTAATTTGCTACAGCAGATTTTCCCATGGCAAACTGGTTGCATCAGCAATGCAAACAACAGCCATCCCAACAAGAAACTGCTGAAAATTGCTGCAATTAGCAGAAACAGGTGGAATCTGGGCATCTGCTTTTAGTACAATCCATTCCCTTTGAAAAATACAGAAAATCCGTTCACTTTAGATGCAGGCGACTGTGCTTGAATCTGGTGTTGCACATCACATCTTTGAAATTGTGTTAGTTTCTAGCATTAGTGAATATAAGTGATATTACCCTCTCCTAAAACCTCCCCTTTTGAAAGCCATGTGACAGCACAGACCTCTATGCAATCCATCAACCACTGAATGATTCAGTCCATTTTTAATTTCAAGTCATACTCTATAACAAAGGCCAGAGCTACATAGTCAATATTTGACCACTTGAAGCTTAAATTGTTTTCCAGGTTGACAAGTGTTCAATTGGTCAATGGTCCATTGACTACCTTTATAACCGAGATAACTGATGCTATATTCCAGAATTTTTTAAAGTCTTTTGAAGGCTGAATCAAATAAATCAATTAAAATCTGCTCATTTACTCAGCAATCACCCTGGCAACATCTGCCTGAATCTTACCATACAAATTCAGACAATGATAGTGAGCTAAGATGAGAAATATGATGAGTTTTGTGTGTTTCTAAACAGAGGAAAACAGTAGAACAGTAGAACAGGAAAGGAGAAGGTTTGCATGTTTGAATCTGACTCTGAAATGAACAAAATATGAAAACTGCAAATAAAGAGTATGATTTCTCTTTCCTGCATTATTTATACCTTAGCATGTTAGGATAAGCTCAAGTATTATACATACTCATTAGAAGTACTCCAAGAGTCATGAGTTATCCTATACTGCTCTAGTTGAGTGATAGGCACTACAAATAAAACCCACTGATCATACACAGCTGAGACAATATTGAGCAATTTCGGCACTTTTTATAATTTACTATTATTTAGGGGACAAGATACAATAGTGTAGTTATTACCTTATATTATTGCTTCTTGAGTGATCTGGGATATAATGCCAGAGTGAGTTTAAATACCAGCCAGCTACCTTTAAAGTGCCTAGGGAGTTGAAGTAGCTCTATTTCTGAGTATTTGTACCAAAGAGGATCAACCTACTAGATTTGATATAAGCTTTCCAATTTATCCATTTTGTTCTGAGTGCTACCTATTTGAAAGCTCTGCAGTGTTATTTTAAAGCCAGTTATGAGAAATTTATTAGACACTGATGGAATATGTTGGGCCAGATATAATGGGAAAAAGAATACCAAGGCTTCACCTGGGCTCTTTTCTTGTGCTTTATAAGAGAAATATCGAATAGTTAATGTTCCCTTGGTATTTAGTATCTTGATCTGTGGAACCCTGGATATAATCAATCCTTACATCATCATCTGATTTATATTGTCTGCTTATAGATGTATGGCTCTGTTTGGAACGTATCAAATATTAATAAAAATCTCAATTAATTTATAAATATGGCCTATGAGCTTTCACATTTTCAGCCTTTTTGCTTCCATGAAACGAAAAGCTTTCAACCTGCACTGAGTCACAGTGTCATTTTTTTAAACATTTAAACTGTCTCAGAGTCTGACAGATGTATAACACAAAGCATTTAAAGGGGAAATGTTTTACTTAAGTAAGTTACAATGCTACAAAATCTGTCAAAACACTACAAAACACTTCACTTCAAATCACTGGCTCTTTAAAGAAAATCCTAGAATACATAACTTTCCAAAACAACTAATCTTTATTTTGGGTTTGTTAGTAATTGACTAGGATGTAGTGTTCTTTTAGAGTGATAAAATCCAAAAGAAAATGACCAAAAACTGGCTGGAGATTATCTGTTTAGCACCCATTTTTATTGCTAGTACAACACCAGCCTGAGGAAATTGGAATGGGAATTTCTCTTCAATATATCAGACATCACTGTATCCTGAAGAACTCCAGTTTGGAAATCTTACTTCTTAACTCCTTACCCATATTATCTTGATTTTTTTAAAAAGATTTTATTTATTTATTTGGCAGACGTAGATCACAAGTAGGCAGAGAAGCAGGCAGAGAGAGAGAGGAGGAAGCAGGCTCCCTGCTGAGCAGAGAGCCCAATGCAGGGCTCGATCCCAGGACCCTGAGATCATGACCTGAGCGGAAGGCAGAGACTTAACCCACTGAGCCACGCACGTGCCCCTATTATCTTGATTTTAAATAATTGCAAATAAACTTTTTCCAAATGGTTCAGGGGATTTCCTTACCTGACTTTCAGCATCACTTGTTTTTCATAAACTGCAATAATTACAATTTATAGACTTCAGGCTTACAGACCTACATCTCTAATTTCTTTCAAAATGCAGAAATAACCTAAATATATACCTGGCCACTTTATTTAAAAATGTAATCTACCCAACACAACCCATCTCTCACTAGATTTAATTTTCTCCATAGCATGAAACACCATCTGATCTCCTAAAAATTTCACTTATTTAGCTGATGCCTCAAACTAGAATGTAAGCTCTAACAGGGAAGGGATTTTGTTTGTCTTATTTACTGCATTATCCCCTGGAATGCACACAGTAGACAGAATTAATCAGTAGTCGTTGAATATAAATGAGTGAATATTTAAAAATACCATAGTAAACTACTAATTGGTAAAAGTTTTCAAGTGGAGAACAAATCTGGACTTAGAGGAGAGATACAATTCAAAAATACTGCTGCAATGTAAAGAGCATTGGGGTTAAGAAATTGGGGGCTATGGCAATGGAGAGAACATCCTAACTGTGAGATCTGTAAGCATCTCAAAGGACAAGTAGAAAGACCTGACTTTTATGGGGATGGGATAAACAAAATTAGAAGGAATTGGGTGTGAGGGAGTAGAATAAGTAGGTAATGACCTTGGATAACTCATCAAGAATTTTTTTCCCCCCTGAGGTTAGCCATTTCTTGATAGTGACCAATAAGGAGATGCTACTCTGCTCTCCAATGATTGCTCTACGTTGGGTCAATGTCTTGGAGCCTACGGGAGGGGTGAAGTCTGACTAAACTTTGGTTATGTCAAGTTAGTGCAGCAAACAGTTCAGCTAATCATTAATGAAACAAAGAATAGGAGTTTGGAAGGACTGTCTGTGTTTGGCCTTGTAAATAAGAGGATGGGGGCATCTACAAATCTTACCCAAGTTGTATGGGAAAGTATAGCTCTTTGCTATATTTAACACAAAAGAAGTGGATAGGTTTCTTGCCAACTGCTATTTTCTAGGACCAATGGACTCAGGTAGAGTTAAATGTTATTAAGGGGTTTATTTCTAAGCATCACCAAAGGAAAAAGGTTTTAAGTATAAAAAGTAATTAAAGAAGAAAAGACTTGTATAGAAATTGTATTGTCCATCCTGTTGTGTATGTTCATAATTCCAGATCTGTCATTTCTAGAAGAGGTTGCTACCTTCACACATTTATCATGCATACTAACTAGAAAGAGAACAAAGGTGGAAATATTGTGTGCAATTCCGCCTACCTTTCCTTGACATGAGCACATGCCTCCAATGAGTGGGAGAAAGAAAATGGGACTGGGTGCTTCATTTCATGGCATGAATTGTGACTGTACCATTCAGAGATTCATATTTTTATATATGATAAACTTTATAAACAAACCAACTACCTTATGTGGTCTATCTTCGTAAGTGGTAGGTTCATGCGTTCAATTTTATGCCCCAAACCAGAGCCATGTTTACCCCTGTCTTTCTTCCACACCACACATTCAAGCCACCCACGAATCTGATCAAGATACAGGGCATAACCTGACCGCCTCCCACCACGTCCACTACCATCAGCTGGATTTTTATACTCCTTTCCATCATATCATGTGTTTCTACAGGGACCCTACCCTCCCTGCTTCCTCTGCCTAGAATGTTCTTCTCCCCATTATGGATCTCCCTCATATCTCTGGTTCTTGGCTCAAATGTCACCAAACAGAGAGGTCTTTCATGTCCTTCCAGATCAAATAGCAAACTCTCCTCTCTTAGCACGCCCTTACTCTGCCTTACTTTTCTCCATAACACTAACTGTGGTGTCTGCCAAACAAATGGGTGGAGGGGACCAAATGTAGGATGTCCCAAATATATGGGGGCTGGTTCCATGGGTGGTGAAAGAATTCACACAAGGTGGAACAAAAGAGATAAAAGCTTATTGAATACACGGCAAGGGAACAGCAGACAGGACAGTGAGGGAGAGACAGTCTGGGACGATGAGGGGTCAAAGTCATAGGGCAGAGTGAGGGAGTATGGGAATGGATGGAATTTCCCCTTTTTGGTAATCTTAGGAACTATACCTAGTTGTAATTGATTAGTTAGGACCCGTGACTATTTCATGGTGGGTCGCTTAAGGATCCTGTTTGCATTCAGCTAGGTGGTGGTTGTGGGCCCTTTTGCCTTGATCAAGTTTCCATTGCTCAAGGCTGTTGCCTGAAAGTGTCCTCCACACTAACCACCATCATCATTCATTCATTCATTCACTCACTGTCTCTATCACTCTACCATAGGATTTTTTTATTCACTGCATATCCACAGCACCTGGAACAGCATTTATGACTGCTTAGGCATTCAATAAACATTTTGGATGAATAAATGATTTATAGTTCCATGAAATTTAAAGTTCTTTGTATAACTATCCTGCTCTGAGACATTGGAAGGGGGAAAAAAAGGAAAACAAATTGTCAGCAATACTGAAGAATTTTGCATAGGTTGTCCAAATTATCCCCCTTAGAAAAAGAAAAAAGTTACACTGACTACATTTTAGTGAAATATTGGACTTGTTTTTTGGTAAAAACTCTTTGGTATAAAGTCTAAGTTAAGTCCTATAAATATAAGCTGATATTTTAGGTACATATCATGTTGGATCTTACTCATTTTTATATACTCCGCATCTGCCACATGAATACAGGTTGGCACAACTTGACCAGAAACTTTAGATTTTTCTGACTTTGTATTTTCAATCAGTTGGGCCAATAGTTATTAGACATCTACTCCTCATAGTGGAATTAGGAAGATAAGCCAATGTGAGATATATCCCACTTTCTAATAGAAGCTCCTTATGAATGGCAAACTCATTGGGCAGCAAGTACAAAAGATGCTCAACATTTGTGCGGCAACCTGTCCAATAGTAGGAGTACGTTGTTAAGAAACTCAAGTTGTTGTAATACAACACTCTAGAAGCACAAATAGAGTTGAGTGACAAGCATAATGACATTAACTACTTTTTTTTTGCAACTTGTATACTTGTGTTCTCACCAAGATCCAGAATAATATAGAATCTTACACACTTCCTTATGAGAAAGCAAAAATAAGACCACCGATGCCTGGGCTGCAAAGTACCAGTTTGAAAATTGTTTAAACTCAAGAATAAACATAGACACTTCCCTGTGTTTTTTTTTTCTGTTCTGTTCTTTCAGCCTAGAACTACCACCACCTGTCACTGTCTCCTCTCTTCAAATCTGTTCTTTTTTTAAATTTTAAATATTTCAATATTTTACATTTATTTCCACCTCCAAAACAGGTGTAATGTTTGATGTATAAACCAAGATTTCCAGGGAGACCTGGGTCGCTCAGTCAGTTAAGTGTCTGCCTTTGGCTCAGGTCATGATCCTGGGGTCCTGGGATCAAGCCCCATGTCAGCCTGCTTCTCCCTCTCCCTCTTGCCCTGCTCATGCTCCCTCTCTCTTTCTCAAATGGACAAAATATTAACTAAGTAACAAACTAACTACCTAAATAAATCAAGATTCCCAGTGTTTCTTCTAAATCAGACAATTTAATACTATGAGGCTAGCACTCTCAGGTGGAGAGGAGGCACTGGACCCATGTGGATTATCAGAATGTTTAAAAACCAATAGGGCACAAGCACTAACCAAGCAGAATGGAGTCCCACTGCAGTGCCCTAACCTTTACCTTCATCAAGACCAGATCACTGGATCATCCTGGAGGACGTAAGCAAAGATCCAGGCAACATGGGGACTCATTTGCTGATGGCTGCATTTTTTTTTTTTTAAGAATTCTTTCTAAATAAAAAGAACAGGTGCTCAAGCCTCCCAACAGTATCTCTGGTTATCTTTCCACCCCTTCATTCAAGTCAGAGGAAAGAAGGACTGTTTGTGACTAAGGCATTTGAATCCTAATAAATGTCAGAAGGTGAACTATAGACTGGAGGCCAAAAGGGGGGAGAGGTGGAGGAAGGAAGGAAGGAAGGATGGAAGGAAGGAAGGAAGGAAGATTGATCAATCAGTGGTAATCTGGGTGTCCAATAATTGAGGAGCCCTGGAGGAACCACAAAGGCCCTCTAAAAATGAAGTATGATGTCAGTTTCTACCCCCAAAGCTTCAGAGATGAGGGAGAGAGCGACATGATTTTTAATGGATGAGTTTTGTACATAAAAAAGCAAACATCCTTTTGCAGATTAACATTCAAAGAAATTCTGCTTCTTTCTTTTCCTGGTCTACTGACTTTAACAAGTTTTCATTTATTTTGTGCTCTCATGCTTTCATCTTTAACACTCTTTGCTCTCTCCACAATAAAATATAACAATGATAGAAACTAAGTTTCAAGAAAGCTTCTAAGTGCATTTAAATGGTTACAATTTCACCTCTAAAAGTAACATATCCTACTCCTCTATTAACTCCAATAACATTCAATTATTGTACAAAGTGCCAACACTTTATTCAAAAGGCAGTCATCTGGGAAAAAGAGCCATGCTCAGAAGCCTTTCCAGAATCAGTCTTTAACTAGACACCTTTAATCTATAATTCAGTGTAATTCTGGCCCTCTGACTACACTGACTAGTTCACAGACAGATGCAGAACCTTCATTGCTTACCTGGACATAGCTAGGAAATTTTACCAGAACTGGATAGGAAGAGAAGACTTCTCCATGACATTTCTGAGATTTCGTTTTCTTATAACTCGTAAGAATGCTTTGATAGACTCACCAGTGACACTTTATATCATTCATCTTTATCTTTGGAACCAATAAAGGGGGCAGAGCTCTAATATATTTTGATCTCTTGAATGCAGCCAGTCTGAAGCTATTGTACTCTGGGTAACCTTGCTTTTGGACTATAGCCGGCTTGAACGCAAAATTTTTTTGCATTTGACTAATACACTTGATCTCATGAAGATGGGTATCGTTGTTTTCAACTACTTGGTTGGATAGTGACACAGAGCCCATTTGCATGATCATACAATTTCAAAATACTGAAAAGAATGAACTGACAGAGCCATAAAAAGCAGAGTTAGAGGAGAATTTTTTGGTTAGCTGTATAGGAAAGGACATGTATCTGTAAACATTAAAAAAAAAAAAGTATCTTATTTGAAGACCTTCCAGTTGTGACTGGAAAATGAAGACATTTTACTTCTATTTTTCTCTCTTAGCCATTTTACTTTTCTATGCTAATATTCAGTACGTGTAATTCATGACTATAGTTGACATATAGAGGTCACTAAATCATTTATTTTCTGGGTTGCCTGGGTGGCTCAGTGGGGTAAAGCCTCTGCCTTCAGCTCAGGTCATGATCCCAAGGTCCTGGGATCGAGCCCTGCACCAGGCTCTCTGCTCAGCGGGGAGACTGCTTCTCCACCACCCCCTCCCCTGACTGCCTCTCTGCCTACTTGTGATCTGTCAAATAAATAAACAAATAAATAAATTGTTTATTTTCTTTCATGAGTCTTAAGAGACTTCATTTCTCTCTCTCTCTGTGTTTTTTTTTTTTTGTTTGTTTGGTTCACTCTGTGTCATAAGGGAGAGGAATTTGGTTTTGGGTGCTCATTAAGGGTCAAACACCTTACCTATATCATGTCACTTTATACTCACAAAAAGCTTTAAAAGGTAGATTGATCCACTTTTTAAAGTTTGTATAAATGGAGGTTTTGTTAAGTAACTTGTGCAAGGTCAAAGCTCATAAATAACAAAGTGGGAATTGAAACCTAGGTCTTCTGTGTTGGAAACTCACATTCATTCACTAGTAAGAAACATAATATTAATAATCAATAATCATAGCAATAACAATGATAGAAACACATTTGCTATGTATCAGGCACTTTACATGTGGTAGATGCGGTATCTCTATTTTAAGGATGAGGTAACTGAAGCAGATGGAGGTTAAGGCTCTTGCTCAAGATCACACAGTAAGTGATGAAGTTTGGAATCCAAACAGGTGAGGTGTAAGGAGTCCTTATTTCTCAATAGTATGCCATACTGTATCAATTCAGTGATTTTTCTCATTCTTTAAGCCAGGACACTGTTTCTCCAGCATGTTTTTATTATCACCTCTCTAAGTTACTGTTGGGACTGAAATCCCTGTATCCGGAAGGCAAGGCTTAGGGTCTATGTCCCTTAGGAACAGAGCCTTTATTATTTCTGCTAGCCTAATTTAAACCCTTATCCTTATGACTTCTGTTTTTGTTGGGTGGAACTGTACATAAGACGCTTGGATACATTAATTGACTAGAATGAACAGCATTCACCCGAAAGCAAAATAAATTCCATAGCCTTTGAACAACTACATTTTTAGCAGAACCAGTGGTAAAAACTCTCCCTGGCATCTTCAGCCACCCCCCTCCCATTCCTAAAGATATAAGAATGTGGCATTTTGTACTTAGAGCTGCAATCTATAGAAAAATTCTCCAATGAAGAGCTCTAAAAATTTCTTTTGGAGCAAATTTCATTCAGTGGCATTTTCCAAAAAGAAAATATTTTTATTTGTAATATTGGGATACTATCTAAAAGCGAAAGATCTTCTGAAGTACTCAGTATTGGACTTTCGCAGGTTGTGAGAGCATTTTTTTTTTACCTTCAGACTCTAGCAAATTGCCTTTCATTTCTCTAAGTTAAAAAGAAACTGTTTGGGGGAAGAAGAATGTTTTTTCTATTTAAATTTTTCTCTACTGTTAAGTTACTTGGTACCCCATGAGGCAACAACTGTTGTTATCTTATTTCTACCTCTATATCTGTTTTTAAATTAATTTACAACTGATGCAGATTTTGTTTTATTTTATGACTACCACTAAAAGATGAATTATGAATTAATAGGGAACTGTTAATTTCACTGCAATCAATAACATCTTTAATAAGTGAGGATTGTCCATAAAAATCCAATAAATCATTATGGTCAACATTAATAACTTACACTAAACTCCATGTCACAATATATAGAGAAATACATTGGGAATTTATTACAAATATCTCGGAATAAACTTATGCTCACCTTAGATTTGAGTTATATTTGTTGACTCCAGTCGATATGATAATGAGAGCTATTTTCAAGGCCTTCGGAACAAGTTTTTATGCCAGAGACTAGAGAGTAAATTTAATTGACACTTCCCTGATATTCAGACTTGCCTCATCTGTAGAGCTTTCACATGAATTTTCAATTCAATTTCAACCTCAAATGGGAGCTCCCACAAATCCAAACACCTTGTTGAAACAGCAGAAAATGAATTATGTGGATAACAATATTTCATCAAGCCTGAAACTCAGCTGTGCTATGTCCAAAGCAGTAAAACTGTGTAAATAAATTGCTAAGTCACACTAAAATTGATGACTTGTATCTCATGTTTTAAAACCAGGATGGCTAGTTAAAAGGAGAGTGAGAGAAGAAAAATTATCCCTTTCACTTGGCACATTTTGTTGTTATTTTGAATGTTAGAGCAAAAAGTTATCGTATCAGATTTAAATAACTTCAAATTATTAATAAATTCTGTGACTGTCTGTGTGTGTGCATTTGTATTGGGGTCTTATTTTTAAACTAAGATTTTCCTACTCAAACATTTTAAGAAAAACGTTGGGTGATTGCAACTTCATCGCATTATAGTGGGCACATGATTTGCAGCTGTAGGGGAGGAAAAAGTTTCCCATGACCCTCTTAGGGTTCCTTGCTGGGTCTGAAAATTAGACTGACAAAGACAGATGAACAGGAGAAATGTATACACATTTATTGAATTTTTACATGTACCTGGGAGCCTTCATAAGAGGAAAACCTGCAGAAGTGGTCAGATCTGGAAGCTTTTACAGTTTTTAGACCAAAACAAAATATTGTAAATAACTGACAGGACAAAGAGGTTTAGGCTAAGGGTAATAAATGATGAAAGCCTCGAAAAATAAATGTCTATTTAAGAAGGTTTGTTTGTACAGATTTCTCGGCCCCAGATTTCTAGGCTCTAGTGACAGGAATGTCTTCTTTTTTCATGGTCAGGGAAGTTTATGACTTGTTTCAGGGAGAAAGGGCATGGAGACTGGAAGTGGCAGGAGCAAGCTTCCTGTTTCTGCTATTTTCTTTAACCCCTTCCACTTAATATATTCAGTCTGCCAGTTTGTGGGGTTCAATATCCCATATTGTGGTAGCACGTCTGGAACCCCATTCCAGCTAACTATCAATAAAAAGATAAATTTTCATGGCTAGAATATCAATTTCAGTTTATAGGATAGCCCAGGCAAGTTAAGCCTTCTCCCACCTATCAGTCATTTTTATCAGCCCTCAACCCAACCAAACTTGAATAGCATTGTGAACATTTCAAAAAGGGTCAAATTTAGGGACCTACTAGTAGCTGTTAAAACAAACAAACAAACAAACAAAAATAGCATTTGACAATAACATCAGCACCAGCTCCTTCTTAAGGGGCTATGTAACATATTTGTGAACCCCAGTCTGAAAGACCAATGGGGAAGGCCATTGCTGAAATGATCTTCCACTCAGAAAACAAAACAAAACAAAAACCAAACGAATAAAAGAAAAGAAACAAACAACAACAACCACAACAACAAAATCTTAGGTAGATGGTAGCAGAAAAGAAAGAAAATGAAGAGGGAGGGAGAAACACAGTACTTGCCTATTTATCCAGAATTCTCATGAATCCAGAGCTAGAGTCTTTGGGTCTCGATACTATCTCCTGCATCCTGAAACTAGGGTGGATGCTATTACAGCCTACAATTCTCATTTATTTAATTAAAGCATTGCCTTTTCTAGACTTCCATCACCAGATTCAAACATTCCCAAAAGAGATCATTTATCAAACACTGTCCCTTGAGGTCTACAAGGAAAGCTGGCCTGGGCAGGGAAGAGGTTTCAGAGGAATGCTGAACTCTAAAAGGTGAAAAAAGTAACTTCTACTGGAGAAAAGAGGAAAAAAAAAAAAAACCAACATCATGGGAAATATTTACCATTTACTGAAAAGCATAAAAATAGCATGGGATGTCTGGGTGGCTCAGTAGTTAAGCGTCTGCCTTCAGCTCAGGTCATGATCCCCGGGTCCTGGATGGAGCCCCACATGAGATTCCTCCTTCAGCAGGGAGCCTGCTTCTCCCTCTGCCCCACTGGCTTATTGTCTCTCTCTCACAAATAAATAAATAAAATCTTAAAAAAAAAAAAAAAGATAGCAACACTGTCAACCTCCTTTTCTGAACTTGAGAGGTATTTTCCATGTTATTGTAGCAAATTTCACCAAAAGCCCCATGGATGTTGTTGTTAGGATGCTGGTCTTCATTACCCATCCCTCAGAATGAGCTTCATTTCTCTTAAGTATTCAAGTAGTAGTTCCACACTGGATGGTACCCAGTAGTTGATTCCAGCAATTCTTTTATGGACCATATGTACACTAGCTCCCACTCCTCTTATTCAAGGAGTATTTCTATAGTACTGTTCTTCTGTATTCTTCTATCTGGACATAGGACACACAATTTTACTTAGGCTGAATCATTTCTTTGATGCTTTAATTTTAGACGTTCTGTAACATTTGGGTAATGGGCCAAACCCTTTACTTACTTTCTGTTGTTCTTTCTCCGTTCTTTAAGTCATTTCTCTGAGAACTTGGGACAGTGCAAAGGAAGTGGTTAGGAAAGAGCTATCATGTACATTTTGCCATCTTTATCCTGAAAAGTGGCTTCTTTTGATTATTTGAAATTGATTCTGTTCTGTTATACATTTTATTCCTTTTTTAGCTTTCCAAAAAGAAACTGGAAGTCAAGGCAATGTTCTCAGGGATTGTGAGCTGATTCTATTTCATTTTTGGATGTAATAATAATAGGTAATATTTATTGAGTGCATGTTATTTCAGGCATTGTTCTAAGTTCTATACCTATATTAACATGACTTCACAACAACTGTGAAAGGAAGGTACTATTATTTATCCCAGTTTTATGGTTGGGAAACT
This sequence comes from Mustela erminea, assembly GCF_009829155.1. Taxonomy (NCBI): domain Eukaryota; kingdom Metazoa; phylum Chordata; class Mammalia; order Carnivora; family Mustelidae; genus Mustela; species Mustela erminea. The sequence goes on from NC_045614.1 coordinate 41,511,147, forward strand.
CTCTCAAGGAATTTGGTTCCTTAGTCCATGCTTTTATCACTAAAACATGCCACCTCCTATTATATTGGGGGAAGCTCTAACCAAATTTTATATGCTTAAATATAAACTTATCCATAATTCTTTATTGTCTCCATTCTATTTTAATAATAAGTTAAATTAAAAACAAGCCCCCAAAGCCTCTCTACTCTCCTCCCCCCCTCAAGTGGAGTTAAAGAGATGTCATATTTTCTTCATCATGCATACTGAGTGTCTACCTGGCACATCACAAGATCTAAACTTATAATCTTGATATACTGCTAACTCGTTATGCTTAGGGCAGAGAAAGCAAGACCCACGACTTCTATCACGGAGTACATAAAATTTCTCCTCTAAAAATCAAATTTCTCATTTGGAGTGATTCCCCCAACCCCTATCTTTTAAGATTTTATTTATTTGTTTGGATGAATGAGTAAGAGAAAGAGAGAGAACAGGAGCAGTGAGGAGGGCTAGAGGGAAAGGGACCAGCAGGCTCCCCACTGAGTTGGATGTGAGCCTCCAGCCCAGGACTTGAGATCATGACGTGAGCCAAAGGCAGATGCTTAACCAACTGAGCCACCCAGGTGCCCTTACTTCCATTTTTTAACCTCTCACTCGTTTAGACCTCAATAGTTTCCCCCTTCAGAATACAGTAGTTAGTATCCCCATGGACAGAAATCAATGGTCCCCATGTCAAAGTTCTTTTAAGAATTACGTATGCTTATTTCATATTTTAATCATGTGTTTCTCCAGGTGCATACGCCTAGATTCTTTTCCCTTCCACATGTTTACTGTCAAAGTACTCAGTTCAAATGAAAGAGAAAATCATTCCCTGAGTGGCTCAGTCAGTATTCAGATAATGGAAATAAATCCCTAAATATCCTTTTGTTATTCCAGATCAGTTCGGTGGAAAGCATCTTTCTATGGATTTATTTTCCCTGGTCTGTAGAATGCCTGCAAAACATTATCAGCCTCATAGTTATAACCATTCTAAGGCATGGTGGCAACTCCTTGCTGTCACAAGGTTGACATTATTGCTATATTGCTTTGCCATCAATTGCTCATGGTTGAAAGTCTTCATCTTTTATCACCTTTGATGCCTTACTGATACTTTGTAGGATATTTTGTTGTCTTCATAAATCCCTTATTTTAAGAACCTTTTGGATGATAATAGGATTGATAATCACATATTGCAAAAGTAACTTTTCCCTCCCCTTTTTTGGAGAGGATAGCTTTTAAAGTCCTTGCAGAGTTCAAAACTCACATAATCCAAGTCACACTCTGACAAATGCTGGCTGATGCTTATGCCTCCCAGCTGAAGTGGCGCTCCCACATGGAAACAACCTGGGCACAGTCAACCAGTCACTCGACATGGACATTCTGCAGTTCTCGGGAATTTTTAAAATTTCAGACCCACGTTGCTTTACTTTTTAGAATACAGTTTTCATGTTGTATGCTTTCAAGTTCCACAAACCAAACTAGAAGAAATAAAAGCATACAGTATTTTATTCTGTCATTTATATTTATGGAAACAACTAAATTTTAATAAAACTGAATTTAGTTCTTTTCTGTACTTACCACTACCAAGAACACATATAAAGCTACTAGTTCCTAACACAGTGCCTGGAATACAGCTGGGGCTAAACAAATATTTACTGAAAAAAGTAAATGAATGAATGAAGTGTTACCACCTTACTATTTTCTTAAGATGTGTTCTCCCTGGTTATAGAATAAATTTTTACATTCTAATCCTTTAAAACTTCTTGTAGGCTTTACTGTTCATTTTCTTGGCATCTATACTGTTTCACCGAGAACATGTTACTTACATCCTTAATATTAGTGATTCTAACAGAATGAGTGTGAGTTGCCTGATGGAGGTGCCAACAAAAGCCCCTTCTCTCTGCAAAACTGAAGTTTCCAGAACAAAATGGGGAAGCTGCTGTAGTTTTGCACTGCCTGGGCTGCACCAGGCAGGAAAGGCTTCCCAGCAATCCCTCCTGCTTCCAGAGCATGTCCCACATGCTAAGTGATAAGTATGTTGAACAAATCTTCTGTTTTATTCCCCAGCCACCCACATAGAATGCCTTTCATTAATATTATTCATTTTACATATGAAGACAGAGACATTTAAAGAAGTTTATCCCCGGTTTTCAGCTAATAAATGACAGAGCTCAGACTGAAATCCTGGCTGCATCTTTAACCACTTTGTTCTACTGCCTCATGAGATGAGAGTTTCTCAAAGAAATGATTGGGATGGGAGAGAAATCAAGATATCATTTTTTGAGTAATGAATACATTCTAGGAAATTAGTCAGGATGATTAAAAACATGGAAAGACAGGATAACTATTTTCAACTCTCTGAAAAGCTATCATGCAGTAAAAATTCGTTTAGATTTTTCAATAGAACACCCAGTATTAGACGTTACGATTGAGAATGGAAATTTTAGGGTGAGCAATTCCATCTCAATATATGAGAAACACTAGTAATATCTACACCAAATAGATTAGGAGCTGCTTTGACAGGAAATAAAAACTTCAATAGGAGGCATGATGAACGCTCGCAAAGATGATAAAGAATGGATTTATGGATGAAGAGCTGCACCAAATGGCCCTAATGTCCTTTTCAAACTAAAGATTTCATGATTCTGTGATTCAGCAGGAGCTAATAAAAGGAGGAAGGAGAGGAGAAGGGGGAAGGAACATGAACTTACCAGCTAGTTAAGAGCATCAATTATGCAACTTCTCACTTAACATTCATCCAGAGGTCAAGTCTGTCCATTTAGTCAAAATCATTACTTCTATCTTACATACAAGAAATAATATGCCCATCTCAGAGACATGAAAACCAAGTCTTCGAGTATATAGATAATATGTCCAACACCATACAGCTATAGAATAGCAAAGACTGGATTGAACCTCTATTGTTTTTGCTTATGAATAAAGGTCCTGAATGGAAGAAAACTATGGATATAAAACTACTGGAAGAGAGACAGAAAGACTGCTAAAAAAATGATCGATGACACTTGTTACTGATGGTAAAGACCATCATGGGAGGTATAGGGACCACTGCAATAGGATTTTTACAGTGGAGGACAGATACTGGGCTCAATGCTGAATACAGCCCAGGCAAGTGAGAATTTATAGCTAGGGAGCAGGGGTGGAGGTCAGTGAGTAGAAGATGGCTAAGAGGAAACACTAAGAGGTATGGGGATTCTGACTAACCTGACCTAACAGGATTCTTGCTGTAGACAAGCCAGGCAACCAGATACCCCTGGTGTCTGAGAACGGAGGACCTTTGTTGTAGAATGAAGAACCTGATCAGATACTGAGGGTTGCGGGTGTTCTGACTAAACTGACTCAGCAGGGTTCTTGCTCAAGTTGGATTTGGTAAGGAAGTGCAAAGATGAACTTAGAAAGCAGTCGGTGGAATTATGGGGCAGGAGGGAGACACAGAAGTATTAACACAGCATACACCCCTGCCAGGAGATCCTCACATTTGCTCTAAAGGACAATGTTACTGCTTCAAGTACATCCAGTTTTAGGCTGGATTTAGAGAAATTACATCTCAAAAGAGATTAGAGCTGGGCTGGGTGGGGTGGGGGGCACGCATGAAAGAATAATGCATATATTTCCAATCTTTTAAATTTACCAGCCCATGGCTAGAAGCACTGTGATGAATAGTGTCCATATAATTTGGTTGAACTGACTTCTTATGGGCAACATGGAAGTCTTCATGGGCATTTGTATACATTCATTTCTTCAGCAAGTATGTTCTAATTGCTCAGTGTCCATCATTAGAAAAAAGACGTAAATCCCTATCCTCATGGAGATTACATTTGAGAGTGGGGGAGGACACTCACATATAAATAAATTCCATAACATACTGAGAGACGTGCTGTGGAAGAACAGAAGAGAGCCTGACAAATGGGTGAGGAGGTTGGAAACGAGATTTCAACTTTCAATCTAGGTGCTGAGAAAGGCATCTGAGTGAAGGCTTGCAGCTGGGGAATGGAATGAGCAGTGCAAACATTTCAGGGCACATCATTCTAGAGGGAGGAATTGCTAAGGCAAGGACCACAAGGAAGGAAACAAGATCACACGTTCTAAAAACAATGAGGTATGGAAAGGAGGAAAGAGAGAGGAGGTCAGGGTGTAGCAGGAGACGAGCTGATGTAGAACCTCGTAGATTACTGTAAAGCCATTAACTTTTACTCCACATGCCATGGGAAGCTACTAGACAGTTTTGAGTGTAGGAGTGGAATAATTTAACTTACATTTTAAAATTGTAAAATAGATACCAAAATATCCTGTCGTGTTCATGAGAAATGGATAGTCTACTAGAGGTGTCATAAGGAGATAAGGAAGAGGATTCCTATTGCATATCACATTGAAGAAATATACTAAGATTTCCTTAGCTGATCTCCAATTGCCCTAAAAAATTATTCTTTCTGCTGGTAACACCATCTCTCTGCCCTCTTCCTGACAGAGCTGCCAAAACCCTTTCCTACTCTCCTCAGCTCTTGTTTTCCATTTCTGTACCTCACTTGGCAAAACGATGCTCTCTAATTAACTCCAGAGTGAACTTCCATTTTTTTCTCAAGCATGCCCTTGAAAGCCTCCACTCCTTATCCTAATTTATCAAAATGTTCCCCCAAGAACACCAGGTCCCTCCCTCAAAATAATTTTGCTACTAAAAAAAAAAAAAAAAAAAAAATTCTCCTTATTGTTATTTTTATGCTGACTCTCCCTAAAATACACTAGACTAGACTTGAAATTATATTTTTTTGAGTCTTAGGGATTGGGGTCTTTCTCGAAGTAAGTACTTTAGCATGTGTTGGCATTCACACCTTATTTCAGAAAAAGATAAGATCGTGGGACATGTTGAAATAGCAGAACACTGAACTGAAGGTAAAATGAAGGAGATTTCATTTCCACTTTCCAACATTGGACCATACGTTCCTGAATTAGCCACAAACAGGCCTGCCAGCCAGGGTTTGATTGGGAGGCTGGTGCTGTGGTAGAACTGGAGAGAATAAGATCTTGTGACCTATTTATTCGAAACTGTATTTGCCATTAGTTAAAGGCTCCAGAAGTCAAGAGACTGGAGTAGGGAGAAGGGTGGTTGGGCCAGCTGACCCAAGTTCTGAGTGGACGGGGATTGCCATTTTGCCCAAGGCTTACCCCTCTGAGTAGAGTTAGGGGCTGTGAAAACCAGCAGACTCCATAGTGCCAAGTTCTTTCCCCTACTCTTTGCAAAGGTAGGATCATTAGCAGGAATAACAACTTCCAACAAGTCTTCATTGTAACAGAATGTCCTCCATGGATCAAATCAGATTACCACCAATATATATATTAACAGAGATTTTCAGTCTTTATTCAAGACAAGCAGTGACTCTAGACAAATCCATTATTCACAATTACTCCAAAATGCAGCCAGTGCCCTAGAGCTGGGCTACCCACAGTTATGAAATCCATGCCAGTAACATCAGCATCACCCAAAATATTTGAAGTGCAGAATCTTGGACTGTACCCCAGGCCTAACAAATCAGTATATGATTGTAACGACATCCCCAAGTGGTTTTTATGAATATTAAAATTATGGAAGCAGTGTCTCAGAGCAATTGTTCTTAAACTTTGTACATAAGAATCTCCTAGAGAGGTTTGAAAACAACCTTAGTGCAGGTGGCTTAATATCATATAATTCAATTATCAGAATTTTTAAAAAATCCTTGAATGGAGACACCTGGGTGGTGTCATGCCTTCAGCTCAGGTCATGGTCTCAGGGTCCTGGGATTAAGCCCCACATCGGGCTCTCTGCTCGGTGGGAAACCTGCTTCCTCCTCTCTATCTTTGCCTGCCTCTCTGCATACTTGTGATCCCTGTCTGTCAAATAAATCAATAAAATCTAGAAGGGAGTTGGGGGAAATTGGAAGGGGAGGTGAACCATGAGAGACTATGGACTCTGAAAAACAATCTGAGGGTTTTGAAGGGACGGGGGGTGGGAGGTTGGGGTACCAGGTGGTGGGTATTATAGAGGGCACGGATTGCATGGAGCACGGGGTGTGGTGCAAAAATAATGAATACTGTTATGCTGGAAATAAAAAAAAAAATCTTTTTAAAAAAATCCTTGAATGATTACAAAATGCAGACAAGTTTGAGGATCGGTGTCTTAAAAGTGGTAATATTTGCACTCAAATGGAAATGTATTTCAAACTTTGTATTACTGATGGCCACTCAAGTTTTCCTGATAAGTTAGAGATCAAGAAATCAATAAATCCTATCATATAAAATTCTAACTTAAATTTTCAAATTCTAATGATACTAAATTTCTAGAATTCTGATGACATTAATTTTAATTTGCAATAGATCTGTAACTGACAAATGGTCAGAGAAATCCAGAAAGACTGCTGAGTTTCTCTACTCAGAAATGTTAAGGATTCTTTGTTTTTAAATACTGTTTAGAGTTCAAGGGTGTTTTTTCAATTGAATTATTTCCTCTTCCTTATTTCTCAAATCATTACTCAATAAAGGAGATAAAGAATGTTAAGTATGTTCAATATTTCCAGGCATGATTATCACAAATGTTTTGCAAGTTAGCTTCAGGAGCTGAAAGGATTTCTCAATAGCAGGTGATACTTTTGTTGAATCAACAAGATTGACTGGTCTCATGGTTGTGTTTAGTGAGTCAATCATTTTCACTACACAATGGATAACATTGAAAGGAAATTTTCTTTTATTCATTGGAAGGCTATTTTGTGATATTAAGAACAAAGTAAATCAACTCTCCGTAGAACCAGAGTCAATCTTCCAAAATGTAATACATCCATTAGCAGAAAAAAAGAGTGTCAGATAAGAAAGAAATTGGCTAAATTGGTTGAAACAACTCTTTAAAATTAAGTTTACATATTAAAGGGAAGATAAAAGGAGTAAGTGCTTTGCTTTCTAAGACACAAATACCTTCTGATTTTCAGCTTTTTCACATTTCAATTCTTACATTTTTAGCACTTCTGCTTATGAGCCCCAGAAAATAAAATCAAACTGACTTGAAAAGAAGATGTATTTATTGGTGCATATAATTAAATATTAAGGGGTTCTAGCTTCAGGCACTGCCGGATCCAGATGCTGATTATGCCGGAGTTAGTCTTTTTCTATCTCTAGGCTAAGCTTTTTCTCTGGGCTGCCTTAATTTTTAGTTTTCACTGAATAATGGGCCATTATGTCCAATAAACTCACAGTATACATTTCATTGTCTTGCTCTGTTTCAGTCACCCATTGCCAAATCTGATTGCTTGGTGAAGAAGATGCTTCTTGGCAGTGTCTCTGTTCTGTGCTCAACCTATGGAACTGGAGACAGGGCTAACTCTGTTTAAGCTGTATAAATTAAGAAGAGAGGATGGTAGCTCCCTAAATGATAGTAAAAATACTGATGTCAGAAAAGGGATTGGGGATGCTGGAGAGGCAAGCGAAAACACTGGAAGTCTCCTACATGATTTGCCTTTAAAAGAGTTGCATATTACAGCAATTATTTTTGAGAAGTCCAGGAGAAATAGGCTTAGAGAACCATCAAATTATTCACCATTATTTATATCCTGTGGCATAGGCTTTCAACACACGTATGTTGAATCAACTCCAATTTAGGAAAGAAAAAGTGTCTGATGTTTCAAACCATGAATCCCAAAGCACTATGGCCCATAATAGGAAATCCAGGATACAAGAGAGGGTGAGACAACCAGGCACACTATGGTAATCTTCACTCAATAAGTGTTTTCTTCCTTTTGTTGAGTGTGTTGTTGTATTGTGAAATCTATCTTTTTTGAGGATGGCCAAGTGCTAATAAGTTACATGCACTACTCCTTTATCCATGTATTGTTATACTCAGGTTTTTAAAGTATCCTAACAAAGAAAATTAGCTCTGTATGCATCAAGATTTTATTTTCCAAAAATGAAATACATTCAGGAGGAGGTAAACCAGGACTTCAAGGTGGGTTACTAAGACTCAACAGATACCTTCTCTTTATTTTCTTACATACTTGCTTCCAGAAATTTAGGGTCGGTTTTAAGACAGCAGTCACGTGACTGAAATGGAACTTATATCTAATTCTCAGATTTACCTTGCGTATTTTTTAAAGGTAAGCAAAAAAGGGAAAATTCTTCTACCACTGAGTTATATAAATAGGATTGATGAAAGAAATAGTTCGGAAACCCTCAAAGACATTTATGAGGAAACTATTTCTTCCAATGATTTATGGATGTACAAAGCAATACAGTAAATAGATGTATAGATATTTTGTCTTTCTTCTGCTCACCCCACACCAAGAATTGGAATATCAGCCCTTATTCAGACTTGTCAACTTGTCAACCTAGGAAATTCACAGTGTAGTATCATTTTAAAAAATGAGCCATAGATGCTTTAAAGTAGGATCTCATGGAGCACCGAGTGTTACACGCAAACAATGAATCATGGAACACTACATCAAAAACTAATGATGTACTGTATGGTGACTAACATAACACAATAATAAATAAATAAATAAATAAAGTAGGAGCTCATGACCTCAGCACTATTAACATCTTGAGCTAGATAATTCATTGCTGTGAAGGACTGTCTTATGCACTGTATAGGAATAAATCTAGTCTGTAGTAGTAGTACATCCCTAGATGGAGTAGTAGCCCCACATTTTCAGGACAACCCCAAATGGACTGTCTTATGCACTGTATAGGAGTAAATCTAGTCTGTAGTAGTAGTACATCCCTAGATGTAGTAGTAGCCCCACATTTTCAGGACAACCAAAAATGGCTCAGACATTGTCAAATGTCCTCAAAAGTGTAAAAATTTTCTGGTTGAAAACTACTGCTTTAAATAAAAAATGAAAATACTGAAGTTCATAGAATGCTTTCTATCAAAATAATGCTAAAGCCGTAATCCAGAATATACATATTTTGTTTCTTTTGACCCTTAAATTCTGGAATTGTAACAATTATTTCTTTGCAATTAACAATAAACCTATTTTTTTAAAAGATACGAGAATAAAATCCCAAACTGCAAAATATGAGAACACTCCTTGCTACATAAACCTTTGAAGGTAAAGAAAAGAGGCCTGTCACTTAAAGCGGTGCTGGATGAACCTGCTTATTTAAATGAAGATTCCTCTTTTCCACTTTCCTTCTGATTTCTGCTGGTCACTATAGTAACAAGAACAGGAGAGATTCAGAACCAGGACACATGCTCTCCAGCATGACAAGTTCAATTTAAATCTAGACCAGCAATGTAACAACAAAAAACCCCAAGTCTGTGAAACCTAATGATTACATATATACCATCAACACACTTCACTATGGCATTCTGAGAGTGACTCAGGTCAACATTACTAATCATCAGGGAAATGCAAATCGAAAACACAATAAGATATCACTTCACACCTGTCAAAATGGCCATTATTATAAAAAAAAAAAAAAAAAGGAAAGATAACAAGTGCTGGCGAGGATGGAGAGAAAATAGGGATCTTTGTGCACCACTGGTGGGAATGGGATGTAATCTTGTGCAGCTACTCTGGAAGGTGGTAGGGAGGGTCCTCAAAAAATTAAAAAAAAAAGTCACACCATACAGCAATTACACTTCTGGAACACTAACTCAGAAAAACATCTGCACCCCTATGTTCACTGCAGCATTATTTACAATAGCCAAAATATGGGAGCAGTATAAATGGATACATAAATAAAGAAGATGTGGAACTATATATCTGTATCTATAGCAGACAGACAGACAGACAGACACACATACACACACACACATACACACAGCATATTACTCAGTCATTAAAAATGAATTAAATCTTGTCATTTGCAGCAGCATGGATGGATGTGCAAGGTATTATGCTAAATAAAATAAATCAGACAGACTAATACCCTATAATTTCACTTATGTGTAGAATCTAAAATACAAAACAAACCAATAAACAAAATGAAACAAAACCTCCTAGGTACAGTGAACAGAGGGGAGTGGGGTTAGTGATGATGAAATGGATGGAAAGGATCAAGAGGTACAAACGTCCAGCTAGAAAATAAGTACGTCATGAAGATATGATGTACAGTATAGGGAATATAGGCAATAATATCGTATTAACTTTATACGGTGACAGATGGTAGCCAGACATTACAGTGATCACTTCGTAGTGTATATAAATGGCATATCACTATGTTATCCACCTGAAACTAATATAATTTTGTATGTCAATTTTTTTTTTTTAAAGAGAGAAAACCCTTGTATTCTTGAGAGTGAGAAAAACTCAAACATTTTCATTAAGGTATCACTTTGTCAATTTCTCCCTGGTGTTTTGGATCCCTTGAATATGTAATATCTTTCCTTACCTTTTGAAGAATTTTTTGCTTATAAGATAGAGTGACAGATGTCTCCAATGATAGGAAGTGAACGGAATTTTGAATACTTAGATATAGGCTGGAATACTTACATGGTCTGTGTAAGAAACTGGCATAAGATCATTAAAGAAAAACAAAAACAAAAATAAAAACTCTTCTCTAATGGGATATTTCTTTTTTTTTTCCTACCGAAGTTTAAAAAATATTGTTAGAATTGTGTTTAGAGCCAGAGATATGTTTCAAAATTGGAATCACAAAGTGCAAAAGAGAAACAATGAGTTGTTTCCTATTGGGATTAAAAGTCATTGTGTGGGGTATATTATTTCCTGATTTTTATCATTGCAGACTATTAAAGAAAATGATGCTTACGGCTTTCTTTTCTTAGACTTTGCTATAGCTAAATCTCAGTTTAAAGAGCTTGGGGATTGAATTTCTTACTTTTATAAACTTCAACTTCTAAAGGTGACTTCAATATATCTAACTATGGATTAGTCTTTGTGTAGAATCAAATTGAATTCTTTTGAGCAAGTGACTGCTTTTAGAAATTTTCAAAAAAAATGAGACACAATGTATAAATATTTGGTTAATTAACTATATCCCTTTTTAAGTTGTGAGGTACTCAAGAACAAATCTACATGGTGGCAGAGAAGACTAGTTTTCTCTTTTATTTCCTTTTCATGATTAAACCATCTCCACCTCACATATTAAAAAGACCCAAGCTAGAGAGTACATTTCTAAACCTACCTTTAAGTCAAGTGCAACTAGCTTCTTACCAAGGGATTGTGAGGATAAGTGATATTGCAACATCCCTCACATCCTTTAAAGAAAATCGCCCACCCTCCATTTTTCCCTTCCTCTTTTTAATGGGCTAGAACATGGCTGATGTGGTGAGAACCCAGAATCAACCATGTGGGACAGAACAGTATTTTAGAGCAGGAGCTGGCAAACTATGGCCCATGAGCCAAATCTGGTCTGCCACCTGTTTTTGTCAATAGTTTTATTAAAGCACAGACACACCCATTTATTTACTCCTTGTTGATCGATGCTCTTGTACCACAATGGCAGAGTCACAGAGTTGTGTCAGAGACTATACAGTCCTTAATGTCTAAAATATAAATCCTCTCTGACATTTTATGGAATAAGCTTTGCCAGCAGCTACCTGAAACGATGGTGGAGGAACAAGAAAGAAAGTAGAGTGCCTAGATCCATGAATGGCCTTGTGGAGGAAAACTGCCTTTCCATTGTGGACCAGTTGCCTACTTCTAAACTGCTTGCTATCAGGGAGAGAAACAGCTGTTAGCCTTTCTGAGCCACTGTGTTGTAGGGATTAGAAAACACTGCACTGTAGCTTAGGGTACAAGCTGAGTACTTACAAGAAACTAATAACATGTACCTAACCCATTTTTATGTCACAGAGGTGCTATGTAAGTGTACATTGAATTAACCTGTTGGAAGAAAACTCATCCATAAAGTTTGATGACATTAACAGTATAGACTTATGATATATATACACACATATATATGTGTGTATATACACATATCATATATCAAATGTTATAAATAGGGCTGAGTATTACATGAAGAAGCATGGTTTTTTAATTCATATATGAATTTAATTTTAGAATGAATTTCAGAAAGACTTGTAACCATATATTCTTTAGAATGTGTGTTTATTAAATGCAAGCTGGAGACAAGAATGGATAGGTTCAAATCTAAGCTTTCCCACTACTAGGTATGTGTTTGGAATTACCACATGTAAAATGGGATCATCGTTATCAACCTTTGTGGATTACTGTGGGATAAGTGAGACATCATAAAGTATGTAACAAAAAGTAGGTGCTTCTTTAGTAATCTTTGGAAACAACGCGACATTTGGATTTAAGTTTGACTGCTGTATCCAAAACAAAGTAACAGTGGATCAATCAAGTACCACAAAAGAAGTATTCTAAGACTGTAGTTATTGATCTCCAGTGTTGAGGATCCAATACCCTTCTATTTTGTATGTCATCAGCCATAAGAGATGGCTTCTATTCTGTGGTCTGTCATAGCTATCCCAGATCCTACCATGCTCACTTTTCCAGCAACTGAAGAAGAGGACACGTTCCTGTGCTTTAAGGTCATGACCCAGGAGTTGAGCAGGTCACTTTCTGTCTTAGTCTGTTGAAGTGGCTCTAAGGAACTCCCACAGACTGGGTAGTTTATAACCAAAAGAACCTTATTTCTCACAGTACTGGAGGCTGGAAAGTCTAAGATCAAGCTCCAGCCTGGTCAAGTTCTGGTGAGGGTTTTTTCTCTGCCTCACAGTAAACATCTCCTCCCCAGGTCCTCACAGGGTAGAAGACTGAGAGATCCAAGCGAGGGATCCCTGCGAGGTTCTGTTTTATAAGAGCCCATTCATAAGGTTCCACTCTCTTGACCCAATACCTCCCAAAGGCCCCCATCTCTTAAAACTATCATCTTTATGTGTTATGGTTTCAACCTAGGAACTCTAGCCCTCTACACACACATTCAGACCATAGCACCTTTCCTGCACATACCTTTGCCAGCACCACTGTTTTGTGTGTCTCCATGGGTTTGAGAGAGCAGCCAGCAAGTCTAATCTATAGCTGGGTGGTCAAGCACCCAATGCCAGATCGGCAGCTCTGTTACTAAAGAAGGATAGAAGGGCTATGGGAAGCCACCAGCGTTTCTTGCCACAAACATTAACCTAGGTGAAAATGTGAATTTTACATCAATTGACTATTTGATATTTCTCCATTATCTTTCTTTCTAGATCACTGAGCCATAAAATTATATGCATATGCTGAGAACTGTATCACACATCAGATAGTTAAGATGTAAAATCCCCATGAGGACAGCCAAAGGCAGATGTACTCACCTTTCAGGGTATATGGCAAGGTTGTTAGATTAAAATTAACCCTTGAATGGCTCCAAAAGAAATTGGTGAATCGTTGATTCAAGGAGTATGGACAGAGCAAAAAATCCCAGAGGCTATAGGATGGGGGATGGTATACACTTAAAACTGAGCCAGGGTAGGGGACCCCAAAGAAGTAAGATGGGTCCAAAAAGAAAGCCCAGAGCTGTGGGAACACAGTATGGCTCTGAAAAACAGTAGAAACACCATTAGGAATTTAGACAGACATCTTGTGAGATGCAAAGTGAAAAATGGCTTTTGTTCTTAAAAAAATTAGTCACGGGGCACCTGGGTGGCTCAGTGGATAAGCCGCTGCCTTCGGCTTGGGTCATGATCTCGGGGTCCTGGGATCGAGTCCCGCATCCGGCTCTCTGCTCAGCGGGGAGCCTGCTTCCTCCTCTCTCTCTCTCTGCTGCCTCTCTGCCTACTTGTGATCTCTCTCTGTCAAATAAATAAATTTAAAAAATCTAAAAAAAAAATTAGTTATATTGGCAGTCACAGATCTAACATAGGTGAGAGAATTAAACAAGATTGGGGGGGGGCATGATTAAGTACTGAACTCAGCAGTATTTATAAGAGATTTTTTAAGTGTCTCTGGCTGACAGACTTGTGAAAAGTGAGTCAGGAACAAACTAAGGGTTGCTGGAGGGGTGGGGGGGTGAGAGGGAGAGGGTGGCTGGGTGATGGACATTGGGGAGGGTATGTGCTATGGTGAGTGCTGTGAATTGTGTAAGACTGATGACTCACAGACCTTACTACTGAAACAAATAATACATTATGTTAATTTAAAAAAAAAAGAAAAAGTGAGTCAGAGAGAATACCAGTCACATAAACACTAATCCCCGGGCTAGGCTAGTTTAATGCTATTTTAAAACTCCATAATATCCTCCAAAATACAGATTCTGGATTTCTGTCACAAAAGTTCTTTTTATTATTATTATTAACATATGATTTATTATTAGCCCCAGGGGTACAGGTCTGTGAATCGCCAGATTTACACACTTCACAGCACTCACCATAGCACATACCCTCCCCAGTGTCCATAGCCCCACCACTCTCTCCCTACCCTGCCCCCCGGCAACCCTCAGTTTGTTTTGTGACATTAAGAGTCTCTTATGGTTTGTCTCTCTCCTGATCCCATCTTGTTTAATTTATTCTTTTCCTACCCCTCCAAACCCCCCATGTTGCTTCTTGACTTCCTCATATCGGGGAGATCACATGATAGTTGTCTTTCTCCGATTGACTTATTTCGCTAAACATAATACCCTCTAGTTCCATCCACGTCACCGCAAATGGCAGGATTTCATTTCTTTTGATGGCTGCATAGTATTTCATTGTGTGTGTGTGTGTGTGTGTGTGTGTGTGTATACCACATCTTCTTGATCCATTCATCTGTTGATGAACATCTAGGTTCTTTCCATAGTTTGGCTATTGTGGACATTGCTGCTATAAACATTCAGGTGCATGTGCCCCTTTGGATCACTACGTTTGTATCTTTATGGTAAATACCCAGTAGTGCAATTGCTGGGTCATAGGGTAGCTCTATTTTCAACTTTTTGAGGATCCTCCATGCTTGTCAAAGAAGTTCTTATTCTTACCTTTCAACAAAAATCAATTACTGAAACATTCATTGAATACAAAGTAATATGAACTGCTCTGTAATGTGACTGAGGTATAGCTGTGGCACTGAAGATGATTTTGAAAGATGGCAGCAGCAGGAAGTAGCCTCCAACATGGGTGACATTTATGCCACACGATATCATTATGCGCACATGGAGATGCCATGATAAGCAAGGCAGGCTGGACTGAGTTCTTTCCAATTGAGAGCAGATTTACGGGTAAGGAAGAATTTTTAAAAATCTCTTGAAGGAAGCAAAGATTTTAAGAATCATTATTGATGACATGGAAAAGCAAGGCAATGCAACAACAACTCTGCATTTGAAAGAAAAGAGGGAAAAAAATATAGAAAATATTTGGGAAAGAAACACATGTAATGGGTTTTATACAAAGGTCTGTTATATGTTTATTCCACTAAAAAATTCTGTTAATTATGCCCCCAAACTTTGTCTCTTTTCTGTCTCCTCCTCCAACCACAGGGCCAGCACCTCATGCTAAGCATCCACGACTTTGTCATTTTCTACCCAGAAATCATCATGGCCTCCTGTTGGATCCCACTCTGACCTTGTGATCCATTCTCCACATGGTGACCAGACTTCTTCCAAAATGCAAACTCTCTTTGCATTTTTTCTTTCCAGCTTCAAACCCTTCAATGGCTTCCTAACACGAATAGGAGAAAATCTCAGGTTTTTCAAACTGTGAGGCTTCCAAGACCTGACCCTGTCCAAACTCCAGTCAAATTCATCCCCACCTTGTGTCTGCTCAGCAGGCTCCCACCACACTGCATCCTTTTCCCTTCCTGCCTCAGAACTCCTGAGCATTCAGTTCCTGCCTCTAGACACTAATTTATTGAGCAAATTACCACTCATCCTGTAGGTTGCATTTTAGATGTCACTTCCTCACAAAACTCTTCCCTTCAGTCTCAGCTGGGTTTCTTTGTTAAAATGCCTCACTCTTGCCTTATCCTTTTGTAGGATGTGTCCCAGTTTGTAGCATGTGTGATCACTGTCTAATGTTTGTCTCCATCATGACTGTTAAATTCCCTGAGAGTGGAAACCATGCTGATCTTTCAAATCCCTTGTCCTCAGTGACAGACACTCAAAAGGTAGTCACTGAATAAATGTACTAATGCAGGCATGACTGAGCAAATAATCAAGGACTTTCATCAAAAATGCAGCAAACATTTTTAAAGCCTCCTGATGTTTTATCTTCACTATGTGTTAAGACCCAGTGAAACAACCACAGATGATAATAATAGATCATAAAGTGCATACTTTAAGCTCTGTCTAAACAAATTATACATTATCTAATTTATGTCCCATATAATGGTGACTCTTACTATCCTACTTGATAGGGAAAGCAAGGTACAGAGCTTTGACATGACTTCCTCTAGAGTGCCCAATCTGTAGGATTGGGTGCACAGCCCTTAGGAGTGACACATGTTCATACTGTCTCTCATTAGTTTGTCCATAAATGTAATGGATGGAATTATAAATATGTTAACTTGATAGCAGTTTCTCTGAAATTTTAGGTTTTTACTCTCTCACGTTTCCTTTACTATAGTTAAAATATGATCTAATTAATAGTAAGAAACAAAACTACAGACTTTAAATATAATGAGATAAGGCCCACAAAGTATAGTTTACATGTAAAAATGTAAATCTGTTATGTTAATTATTTGAGACCATGGAGCATTCAGTCATTTTGTTTTGCTGTTTTAAAGCCTGCTTGGTAAATTTCTATTTTTGAAAGTACTAATGTTTCTTATAAAATGATATCATTTCTTACCCTGCACAGCAGAATTTGGGGCCCAAAATTATGGCATCACTTTAGAGGGAAAAATGTCTGTTGGTAGATTAGTAATTATATCTGATGGATCTTGGTATAAAATAGAACTACTTGAAATAGTAAAGACTATTACGGTAGGACATACTGTTATCTTTAATGCAGTACCTTGGAATAGCTTTTATTCTCTAAACCATGTTTTTTTTTCCCCAATATACATGAACCTAAAATTTTATGAGGTAGAATTAGTCTCTGCTACATCTTATTCTTACATTTATTTGTAGCAATACTTCTCATGTTACTAAACAATGAAGGCAAACAAGTTTTTAGATCCAGTTTGTGTTAAAATAATCCTAATCAATACCTCCTAGGTTTCCATATGATAGTTAATTTTCAATAAATGCATCAACTTGTTTCTTCTGAATGACATAACTTATATACCATTTTAAGTGACCTAAATGCAAAAAAAAATTTTTTTAACTTTCTCTTTTAACTATTTACACTTCTTCATAGATGCTAAGAAATGTGTTCTTAAGTTTAGTCTGCACATGTAATACACATAGACATATACACCCTCCATGTGTAATACATATGTGTATATAGCCTCATAGTTAAGACCATGAGCTTTAAATAAAGATTATCTGAATGTTAGTCCTTACTCCACCGTCTATTAACTTTGTGACTCCAGGGTTGAGTAAATTCATTTATAACATGGGGATAATAAAATTATATATCTGACAGAGATTTTGCAGGATTAAATGTGATAAGACAAATTCGCTTTTAACAGAGGGCCTTGCCTAGGTACGTGGTAAATAAATGTTACCCATTGTGATATAATTATAGAATATTTGGGCCTGTTATCACAGAACTTAACAATCATTTGGATGAAAAGTAAAATATTTTCAAGCCTTTTATTCTATACTATTTGAAAAAATGTTGATGTATTCATAAAGAGAATTTCTGATTTGTGCTGAGAGGTTCATTTAAGGAACACTATTTCCCTTGTTCTACTGTATCTCTCATTTTGCTTCATTTTTACCTTGTGATATTGAAGGAAAACAGTGGTAAATAACATTTCAACACTCAGTGAATCTGCCTAACTATCTAATCTCAATCCATCACTTTCCACTCTTAGTGAGAAATCAAAAGCATTCTAACAAAACAATACTGACGATGAAGAGTGATACTTTCCCCTCTCAAGTAGGAAAGATTTAAGCAAGCAAGAATATAAATCAGTATGCAGGGCAGGGTCTGAGGTTGGGTTTTACCAATTGGCACTCTTGAGCTGAGATTTTGGCATATGGAATTTTCATTTGAGCAACAAAATGCATCTAATTGTGTAATTTGCATTCCTTAAATAATGCATATGAAAAGCAAGAGTAAATAGAGTACATTTTAATTTTTGAAGCGAAAAATATGATTGGCTCTTGTCAGGTACTTATCTTCCAAGAATCTTCTTGGCTTAACTTCTAGATACAGAGAGCAGATCGGTTGTTGCCAGGAGGAGGAGGGTTAGGGGTATAAGCACAGTGGGTGAAGGAGGTCAAGAGGTATAAACTTTCAGTTATAAAATAAACAAGTCATGGGGATGTAATGTATAGCCTGGTGAGCACAGCTGATAATACTGTACTGCATAATTGAAAGTTGCTAAGAGTAAATCTTAAAAGATGTCATTACAAGGAAAAATGATTTTGTAACTTTGTAAGGTGATGGATGATAACTAGATTTACAGTGGTGATCATTTCAGTGTCTACAAATGTCAAACCATTATGTTGTACCCCTGAAACTAATTTAATATTAAATCTCAATTATACCACAATAAAACAACAACAACAAAAGGAGAATCTTCTTGGCCAAGAGTATATTAATGAAATTGTTAGGTATAATAAGATACTGGGATGTTAGCAATAGATCATATAAGACAAGAGCTCTGAGATATTTATGCCTTCGGTGAATATTTATATATGTGTTTCATACAATAATGATGATGATTTTCAATTCTTAAATCTACTTCCCCTAAATTATCTTTTACTACCAAGTTTAATTCTTTAATATTGAGTGAATTAAAAATGGGCTAATAGAGTGATGCTAGGAGGTTTAATTTTTGCCACTCGTCTAAATCAGGCAAATGCAATATTTAACATTTGAAGAATTTATATAAAGAGTGTAAGAATCCTGTTATTTTTACTGTGGCACTTAAGGCAAATTGGAAAGTATGTCTCAAAGCAACTTTTGGATATTTTCATTTCAAAAATTTCATACAGATATATTCAGTCATTCCTTTTGTTGCATGAATATTTATTGAAATATTTACTGCATACCAAGCATTTGCACACATATATTTAAGATATTGATATCTCCTCCCTTACTTTTTATGATGCACAATAATGTAGAACAAGTTGCTAACTTCACAATAACCATTTTATCCTTCTTCCTTGACTGAAACAATGTGCCCATCTTAAAAACTTCTCTTCCTTGGTTCCATTGCACAGAGGGGTGCCCGAGCAAATAAACTCCAGCCCTTGAGATGTAAGTGGAAGTAAATAAATGAAGTTTCCAGAAAAGCTCTTTGTAAAGAAAGTTCAATAAGCAAGAATATTTGCCCTTGACCCTGTCTTCTACCTACTACCTACATTGTGTGTGTGTGTGTGTGTGTGTGTGTGTGTGTGTGTGTGTAATGAAGAGAGCTCTATCCCAAAGATACAGAACAGCAAGTATCCCAATGTTTTTGTGGAACTACTTTATCAGAATTTCACTTCTGGACTCACCACATAAGAGAAAATTTGACTTGACTATTCTTTAAGCCATTCTTATTTGTGTTTTATGTTATAAAAATCTATTTTTGAGGGGTGCCTGGGTGGCTTAATCATTAAGCATCTGCCTTTGGCTCAGGTCATGATCCCTGGGTGCAATTCCCGCGTCTTCTCCCTCTCCCACTCCCTCTGCTTCTATTCTCTCTCTTGCTGTGTCTCTCTCTGTCAAATAAATAAAATCTTTTTAAAAAATCTATTTTTTAAAAAAAATTTACAAGATTTTATTTACTTATTTGTCACATAGAGGAAAAAAAGAGAACAAACAAGGGGAGTGGCAGGCAGAGGGAGAAGCAGGATCTCTGCTGAGCAAGGAGCCAGATGCGGGACTCTGCTCCAGAACCTGAGCCAACCTGGGCCAAAGGCAAATGCTTAACTGACTGAGCCACCCAGGCATATACATCTAAAGACATTCTAGAAATAACATTTAAGAATGCACATTCTGAAGTTCATTTTAATAATGAATTATACAAGTTATTTAAGTTCTATAAATTTGGTAGGGAGTATAAGATCTTAAAAACATACTGCACATGAGAGAAAACTCATAGATAGTATCATACTCACTAGTGAAAGACTAAAAGCTTTTTTTACTAAAATTAGGAACAAGACAAGGACGCTTACTTTCATCATTTTTATCAGCAGAGTATTGAAAATTTTAGTCAGAACATTTAGCAAGAGAAAGTAATAGAAGAAATCCAAATTGAAAAGGAAGAAATAAAATTATCTCTGTTCACAGATGCCTTGATCTTACCTGTAGAAACCCTAGAGATTACACACACACATACATACACACAAACACACCCCAACTATAAGAGCTCATAAACAAAGTAGTATGTTAGAAAATCAACACAAAAACCAGCTGCAGCTTTATACACACTGGTGAAAAAAAGACAATTAAGAAAAAAATTGAATTTATAGTAGCATAAAAAAGAATAAAATAATTAAGAATAAATTTAGAAAGGCAAAAGGCTTGAATATTAGAAACTACAAAACATTACTGAAAGAAGTTAAAGACCTAAGTAAATGAAAAGGTATTAATATTCATTAAAGATGATAATACAACCCAAATAATCTATAGATTCAATACAATCTCTGTCATAATTCCAATGCTTTTTATTTTCTTTTTTGCAGAAATAGAAAAACCCATGCATCATTCCATGTGGAATCTCAAGGGGTCCCAAGTAACAAAGCAATCTTGAAAAAGAACAAATTTGGAGGACTCACACTTCCTAATCTTAAAACTTTATATAGTTACAGCAATCAGAACGGTATGGTACTAATATAGGACATAGAAACCAAGAAAATAAAAAAGATCACAGAAATATATGTTCAGGTGAATGTTTAATTGATTTGTTATATCAGTACCAAGACCACTCAATGGGGATAGACATTCTTTTTAACAAGGAAAAGTGAATATTCACATGCAAATGAATGAAGTTGAATCCTTAACTTATGCCACATACAAAAATTAATTCAAAATGGATCAAAGACCTAAACTTAGAGGTAAAACTATTGAAGTTTTTGGGAGATTATATAGGAAAAATCTTCGTAAGATTGAACTGGATAATGATTTCTTGGATTTGACACCAGAAACACAGGCATCAAAAGACAAAACTGATAATTTGGACTTTATCAAAATTTAAAATCCTTTGTGCATCAAAGGAAACTATCAAGAGAGTCAAAGTCAACCCACAGAATGGGAGAAAATATATGCAAATTGTATATCTGATAAGGGATTATTATCCAGATATATTTTTAAAAACTCTTAACAGCAACAAAAAACAAATAACCTAATTCAAAAACAGCCAAAGGACTTGAATAGACCTTTTCCAAAGAAGATACACAAATGACCCACAAACACATGAAAGATGCTAAATATCACTGGTCATTAAAGAAATGCAAATCGACTCCACAATGAGATACCACTTCACATCTATTAGGATTGCCTAATATTATTTTAAAAAGAACATAACAACATTGTTGGTGATATGGAGAAACTGGAACCCTTGTAACTCTCCGGTGGGAATGTAAAATGGTGTGGCTACTAAGGAAAACAGTTTGGTGGTTCTTCAGTTCAATGCAACTACCATATGACCAGCAATTCCACTTCTAGATATATGTCCCAAGAAATTGAAAGCAGGGATTTAAACAGATACTTGCATACCAATGTCCATAGCAGTCCTGCTCAAATAACCAAAAGGTGGAAGTAACCCAAATGTCTATCAACAAAGGAATGGATAAACAAAATGCGAAATGTATACTTGTACAAATAGTACACACAATGGAATAATATCAAGCCTTAAAAGGGAGGAAAATTCAAACACATGCTACGACATGGATGAACCTTGAAAATATGTTAAGTGAAATGAGCCAGACACAAAATGAGTGTTGCGTGATTCCACTTATAAGGTATATCTAGAATTGGGACGCCTGGGTGGCTCAGTTGGTTAAGCAGCTGCCTTGGGCTCAGGTCATGATCCCAGCGTCCTGGGATCGAGTCCCACATCAGGCTCCTTGCTCCGCAGGGAGCCTGCTTCTCCTTCTGCCTCTGCCTTCCTCTCTGTCTGCCTGTGCTCGCTCTCACTCTCTCTCTCTCTCTAACAAATAAATAAATAAAATCTTTTAAAAAAAGATATATTTAGAATAGACAAATACATAGAGAAGGGTAGAATAGAGATTAACAGGAGCTGGATGGGAGTGCGGGGCAGGTAGAGAATGTGGAGTTGATGTGGGATGCACAGGCGGAAGAAAAATCATTAAATTTCCTTACCCACTGACAAGTCCTTAAAAGAGGCAGAGTACACTCCTGTAGGGACTCAACTACCCCCACCTTAAGGCTTTGCTAAGAGCAAATTGCAATCCTAGCCTGACCAACCCCTACCCCAACCAGGATCCTGTAAGTCTACTTTAATAATTTCTTTGGAAACTTTCTCTCTAAACTCAAGCATATGGCCCACTGATATGCATCTAAAGGTTCTCAAGACAAAGGTTTCATTACCGGTAATGAATAACCTTTTTCCCAACAGTAGCTAGCCCCTCAAGGTTCTGGAAACCTTGCTTCCAAAATTCCTTTGAGATTTAGGCCATCCCTATCCCCCTCCCAACTTGCAAGCATAGAATAGACCACTCCTTACATCCCTGGGGCAGTAGTTCTTTCTGCCCATGGGTCCTGTCCCCATGCTTTAATAAACCACCATCTTACCCCAAAGACGTTATCAATAATTCTTTCTTGTCCATTAGCTCTGAACTCTACATCATTGAACCTTATCTATATTCTAAGTCTCCATCAGAGTGACTGACTGTTTAATAAATAAAGTTTTTGTTTGGTATGATGAAAACATTCTGGAAGTGGACAACACTGTGAATATACTTAAGGCCACTAAATTATACACTTAAAAACTGTTAAAATGGTAAGGTTTATCTTATGTATATTTTATCACAATTTTTTACAATGTATGGCAAGGATTCCATTTTACTTTTCATTATATAATTCATTTTAAATAAGTCTAAAATATTTTTATTTTTAAATTTACACCATTTATTAAATCGGTCTGGGAAAGCAATCTAAATTACCATAAAGAATAACTTGTTACCTAGAATTTTTTAAAAGGTCATTATGAAACAGTATCATTTAAATCATATTACCATGATATTAATCCTTGTACATTTTTATATGAAATAAAGATCCAAAGCTACAGAGATTCTATAGTTAAAACTTACTTGGGTGAACCTAATACTAGCATATGGGGAATTTCAATCTAAAATAAATCAGTTTCTTTAACACGCCTTGTCATCTATCACAGTTTTGAGTATGTAAAGTTTAAGATGAAAATCTTAGGTAAGTCCACATACCAATTACGATATCTAGCCTTAGAATTGTGATCTATTGTAAATAGATCTATTGTAAATAATTAGGAGCACCTGGGTGGCTCAGTCCTTAATCGTCTGCCTTTGACTCAGGTCATGATCCTGGGGTCCTAGGACCCAAAGTGCTTGGGCTTCCTACTCAGCAGGAAGCCTGCTTCTCCCTCTCCCACTCCCCCTGCTTGTGTTCCCTCTCTTGCTGTCTCTCTCTCTGTCAAATAAATACATAAAATCTTTAAAATAAATAAATTAAATTAAATAATTGGTTCTTCTCTAATTTTCAAAGATTTTTATGCTTTTAAGGTAAAATGAATTTTACCTTAAAAGAGAGAGAAAAAAAAAAGCAAAGTGGCTTAATGCTTAAAACACAACCTTTAGCCACATTATAAGGAATTCTAGAGAGCATTCTACTTAATTTGCTTTTTCTCATACATATAAGAAGAAAATCAGTGATAGCATTTCCAGAATCAAGGAACTAAAAAATGGAGAGTGTGACCAATTCTGGGATGTGCATTCAAAAGAATTCTTTTAAGACCAGGAATGTGGTCACTGTGCTCTGGTGACTTGGAAAGTTAAGCTTCTTTTCTTAGTGGAAATCTTGCAGTTGATCTTTGAATATCAAAGCACACCTTGCTTTGGGAGAAAATGGATAGAAAATTTTCTTCACAGTAAAAGTAGGATAGGACAGATATTCAGTCACAAAATGCAGAGAAAATAAAAATAAGAATACCCCCAAATATTACTTCCTCACTAGTCTAACTCCTTTTTATAATCTGTATCACTTCTGCCAATCGTTAACACAAAGTTTCCAAATACTAAAACCAGAGTTCCTGGAAGGCGCACACAAGCTCCTTCCCACACCGCCTCCTAATTGCAGTGCTGGGCCTCCAGCTGTTTCATAAGCAGCATCACTTTAAGCTCTCAGAAGACACGTTAAAAGTGAAAGTGAAACTTTTTACCATTTTGTGAACATGGAAACATGCCTGTTTTTTGAATGAGAGAAAAATAGGAACCATGTATTTTTTAAAGAGTGCTGGACCACTGGCTTTGGGTACAATCGATATTTATCAGGGATTGTTTAGAATGCTCCAGTAAAAACACATTTCATTCAGTGTAGCTCTTACTTTCAGAGACAAGGCAATTACAAAAAGAAAAGACTGGCAAAGAAATATTGCAACATTTTGCCAAGGCTTATCTTCTTTTAGGGAATGGATAGTCTTGGAATACACAATAGCAGATTTTAAACTTCCAAACTATGACTATATCAAGTACATGCATTAAAAAGCTGCAAATGAATTCCCAGCAATAAGCCAATTGTGTTAGTCCCATATACTTGCACTTAGATATGACAGGTCAGAACAAATTTATCAGGGAAGCAATTTGTTAGATGATAACTGAGCGTCTGATATTGAAAACTTGTCTAATTGTCTCATTCATAAACACTACCTTTAGAATCATATCACTTATATTTGAGTTGAACCATAGCCTGATGGTTTGAGTATTATCCTATTAGACACAATAAACTCCCTGCCTGGCAACAAATGTTTCAATATTTTGGCCTGAAATATTTAGCTTATTTATATGAAAAACGGTTAGCAACTGGAGATCGTGGGCTGACAATTCACTCATTTACCATTTCAACCCCCCCCCCGAGGGTTCCACTTGGGAACATTGTAGATGACTAATTACCTAGAGTTAATGAAGCCCTAATCGTTATGGCATAAGCTGGTCCACTTGACTTTCCAACTTCAGAACAATTAGACATCATTAGTATTACCCACTGACTGAACTATAAAATAAGATTTACCATTTCATTCTCAACAACCTTTAGTGGTGCAAGAAGAAAATAGGCCATGACTTGTAACAACAAGGTCTTCTAGAAAAATTAAATTAATGAATAAGTCAGTAAATAAGAATTCAGAAGACTTTTCAACTAAATAAAGCAATATTCTAAAGGTAAATTCTAAATAAATTGATATGAACATTCAATATTCAAGCATCAATTTACAAATGAAGACTTAATTTCTGTCAAAATTAAGACTTTTTTTACTAAAATTAAGTACCAGAATTAATAAGTTAAACTATGGATTAGTGACTTCTACTCAAAAGTGAGATGGGATCACGGGCAGAATACCAGAGCACCAAACCCGAACAAGTGGAATCAGTAATGTCGTAGAAGATCTGAACGGCATTTTTAACCTAATTCGAGATTCATAGAACACTGTACCCAGACTCCCTTTGGGAGTCCACAGAGAACATTTGTCAAAATAAAGTATATGACAAATCATCAAATAAAACTAAAGAAATTGCATGGAATTTAATTCATTCAAAGTATGTTTTTTGGAACATAGGCCAATTAGTTAACTAACTAGTCCAACAAAAAGATAACTAGAATATCCCTCAGCTTCTTGGAAATTAAGCAATACATTTTCAAATAAAATGTGGGTCAAGAAATAAATCACAGAAAACAACCAGGAAATCTTCAGAATGAAATGATAATAAATACCCCCCAAAATTTCTAAGATACATGTGATATGGTGTTTAGTGGCATATCTATGCTTTAAATTTCACAGATTAGGAAGAAACGAAGATTGATAACCAATGAATTAAGTTTTTACCTTAAGAAACTAGAAAAAAGAAATTGCTCCCAAGAAAGTAAAGGAAGACAACAATAAAGACCAAAAGATAAATTTGACAATTTAGATAAAAAGTACATACTTCTAAAAATCAGTGATTACCAGGACTGGCTGGGAGGCTCAGTGGGTTAAGCATCTGACTCGTGATTTTAGTTCAGGTCATGATCTCAGGGTTTCAAGAGCAAGCCCTGCCTCAGGCTCAGTGCTCAGCAGGGAGTCTGCTTGAGATTCTCTCCCTCCCTTTCCTTCTGCTCCTATCCTGCTCATGAGGGCACACACCTGCTTTTTCTCTATCTCTCAAATAAATAAATAAATAAATAAATAAATAAATCTATCTTTTAAAAATCAAGAATTACCAGACCCAATACAAGAAACCTTAGGTTCAGATGGCTTAAGTGGTGAGTCTTTCAAACATTTAAGGAAAAAAGTGTGAATTTCAGGAAAAGGACAATCCTCCCTTGTTTAATGAGACCAACATACTTTTGACAAAAATCCTGATAAGGCCATTATAAGAAAGAAAAATTACAGGCAAATATTTTGCAACAACAGAGATGTAAAATTCTCACAAAATATCGTATGAAATCCAGAATTTGCAAAAAAGATTGTATACCACAATTAAGTGAGGTTTATTCTGTGAACACAAAGTTGACTAACATTTGGGGAAAAAAATGTAATTTGACACATTAACCACAAAAAGAGGCAAATCATATGGATTCAGAAAACACGAGTAGTTTCTGCTTGAAACAAAGAATGTTCTAGTCAACATTGTATGGGAACTCCAGTGTCATGAAGAAAGGCAGTGAAAGATAAGAGTTGGAAAGGAAGAATTCATCTTTATTCACCAACAACAGGAGAGTACCTGTACAAAACCAGAAAGAATCAATAGGTGAAGTTCAAAAGTAAGTAAAACTCCTGTATGGTGAAAAAAAAGTCAGAGTAATGATTTTTCCTGTGTGATGGGAAGTAATTCCTGGAAGGAACATATGATAATAGCCAGTTTCTTGATCTCAGTGCTATCTACACTGATGTGTTTACTTTTTGAAAATTTACTGACCTATCAAGTTAGGTTTTGTGCAGTTTTTTTTATGTGTGCTAAACTACAAAAAAAAAATGTACATTGCATGCAATAGGTGAGATTTATCGAGTTTCTGAGATAATTGTGTGTCAAGAATTATGCCGTTTAATATTGAAAAAATTTCAGGAGGCAAGTCCTGTTTGTAGACTCATTTTACAAATAAATAAGTTCTTGAAAGTGGATTAATGTCAAGTATACACAACATACAGAATCCAGAAGTTTACACACATATTCCTCTAATGTTAAACTCATCTTTATCACTAAATTTAACATTTTCAATGCTTCTTACTCAATGTCTTTTCAAATTCTCTTGACAGTTCTTTCTGTTCAAGATTTTGAGCAACAAGCACCAGTTAAATTCTAATTCAAAATGATAGTGAATTCACGACAGCCATGACCTCAAATGATTACATGGCTGAAAACCCCATGCTTGAGGAGGTGATACTGAGCACACACTGCATTTTACTTATGTTCACGCAAGATTGACTCGATCTGTCAAATGTTTAAAAATCAAAGCCAGGACTTACGGCCCCAACATATATTAAATCATGCGCACAAATGATTCATAACAAAAGCCAATCCACCCCCAGTATGCTGGCAACCATGAACAAATGACAGTTATGCCTAAATCTGGAGAACTACTCTTCTCATATATTGTTAATGATGAGATTACAAAGGCAGCAAAGCACAGGAGATGAATGGGTGTCCATAAAATATAAGACATATGCTCCAGTAAGACCCAAAGTAATTGAAAGAAATTAGATCATGGTGGCCCTTCTTTCTCCTCCATCTAGTTGGTTGTTTTTTGTTTTTTTTTTTTTTTTCTTTCAATCTCCCACCAGAAGTTGATGTAAGAAGAGAAAATATTTGCTGGTCGATACAACAGGCAGTGAAATCTTCCCACTTTTGTGCAGATGGAAGCTAACTTAATCTGGTTCATATGTTCTAAGAACATCTTAAAATAAAAACTGGAGGCAGATTTGCACCTAGAAAAACTGTGCATAATGCTAAAGGAGGCAAGCAATTTAAATTTCCAATATGTCACAGCAATTTTTAAAATTTTTTTTTATTTTTCATTTTTTAAAAAAGATTTTATTTATTTATTTGACAGAGAGAGAGATCACAAGTAAGCAGAGAGGCAGGCAGAGACAGAGGGAGGAAGCAGGGTCCCCACTGAGCAGAGAGCCCGATGCGGGGCTCCATCCCAGGACCCTGAGATCATGACCTGAGCTGAGGGCAGTGGCTTAATCCACTGAGCCATCCAGGTGCACCAGAATTCATAGCAGTTGAGTTTCTAGTTATAATACATATATGATATCTGTTATTTTCTCTTGCAAGTGGAGTCTTTGGAGTACTTTGGCAAATTTGGTTATAAAAATACACAGTAACCATTTAGCGTCTTCCTACATAAGAGGACAATGCCTATCTAATTATTGCCATTATACCTTCACAGAGTTTTAAATTCATATGCTACACTTATCTATATAATTAATCCCCCACCTCCCGGGGAAGACAGAAAAGCCAAACACTAAATTTTGGTGAAGTGTTCCATTAAGGGGATGGGTCCTCTATTTACTATCCTGTAACTAATTAGCATGTTGTCCACCTTAGCAGAAAAAAAGGGGTGGAAGAAGGACATGCTAAAAATAAATTTGTCATCTATTACTTCAAACCCCTGCATCTTGAATCAAAGCTCCGCGAAAGCAGGTGCCATGTAGGTCTTATTTGCAAATTTATTCCCAGATTTTAGCCCAATGACTGTTGCATAGTAGGAGGCCAGTAAATTTCCACTTAAAGGGTCAATGAATTTGCCATACAAGATCACTTTTGAAAGCTAAGAACAAAGAAATAGAAGATGGTACTTCAGTTAAGGATCCCCAAGACCAAACCCACGTTTGGTGATTCACCGGGAGGACTCCCAGGACTCAGCACACAGAGGTTCTCAAGTCATGATTTTATGACAGTCAGAAAAGGGAAATGACTCATGGAGTGAAGATCTTGGGAAAGTGGACACAAGCTTCCAAGAGTCCTCTTTCAGTGGAGTCACATGGGTCTTGCTTAGGCAAGTCTTTCACTGAAGAAACGTTGGTGCGCAGTGCAAATCATATTGTTTGCATAAACAGCTTAGGCACAGTGAGACATGCTTATCAGTTCTAGACATGGTGGGAAGCCTTTCAAAACCTCAGTTCTCAGATGCCAGCCAAGGGCCAACACTGTCAGCAGTCCTTTCTAGGATAGTGGTCTCAGGACTGCTACTATTTTCTACAGAGGGCTCATTTCCACTCATCATGCAAATACAATGTTTGTCAACTTTTCTATTTAATTCCTAGCTTCCTTTTTAACAGAGCCCTGGGGGAAATCCCATATATATATCTGATGTCATTGATTATTAACAAACATTTTAACACTAAGTAACATATCTAATAATATACACTGAGCTTTGGTTGAAGCTGTGATGAGAATTATAGTAAATGGCACAAAACAAGTTTAAAAGTTCCTTTCCTTGTTGGTTTTCTGTACTGTTATGAATTATTTCAACAGTGTTTCCAGGAGGGGTCATTTTTCCAATTTTGATTCGTCTAAAAATGCAGAGACATTGTCTTATTAACATTTTGTCCCTTAAAGGATTTGGGCTTTCTCTAAATTATTAGTGCCACAAATATTTGTTGAGTGAATAAATTTATGAATATTTACATATGCTCTTTGAAAGATAAATTTTGCTATTGGCTGAAATTTTAAGACTAATATTTCTTTAAGAGTACTGCTTTGCTGCCTCCTAGGTAACTTGTTCTGGTTAAGGACATAGGTTTTTCTTTTCTTAATATTAATCAAGAAATAGTCTGCTTCAAATGGAAAATGTAGGTGTTTAAGAAAGAACTGTGAATTGGGAAGTTAGTATCTTCTGATCAGAAGATAGGATGATTATAGTAAACTCCTTTAATAGATCCTTCCAAGGCAAAAACAGAAAATCCAAGCACTAAATTTTTATAGGACCTGCCTTTGCCATAGAATCATGCAGGCCTTCCCAATGAAAGGATGAGTGTATTGCTTTACCCTTTGAACCTGGATTTGATCATGGGACTTCCTCTGACAAACAGGATGTCATCAGTCATGATGCAAACAGAGCTTGAAAATTATTTGCAAGATTGAGTTTATGCTCTTGTGTCTCTGTCATTGCCAAGAGAAGAATGTTCCTGGGCTGGCTCATTGCTCCCTAGGGCAGAATGAGGGAAGTGTGGAACGGAGCTGAATAACCTCTTCCAAGCCCAGTCTGGAACAGCTGACTCCCTGCCAGCTGCCAGATGTCTAAGGGAGCCAAACCAACATTACCAGATCCACCAGCTGAGCCGGACCTGGATCAGCTGAAATGCACTGACACATGAGACATAAATGTTTATTTTTGTATGCCACCTGATAGTCAATAAAAGTCATGTAAAAGTTGTAGAGGTAAATTATAGGATACGTTTTGTCAAGCCACAATGAGGAAAGTTTTTAACAACACTAACCACTTATAGCTGACTGGAGGAAAGTACCTAGAAATGGTACTTTTATTTTTAAGAGACTTATTTTGGATCAGCTAAAAGCAAAACATAAATATTTTGCAAGGGCTATTTTAAGAGAAGGCTTGAGTCATTCTGAACCAGTCATTAAAAGTTAATTTGATGTCATTTTATATTCATAGTCTACAGAAACCTTGACTCTTAGATTACGCTATTTTACTTAAATTTTTTATTACATCTTGAACCAGTTTCTCAGTGTACAGTATGCCAGCATGGCAGAGTGAGCAGAGACAGAAAGTGTAGTAGACAGTTTCATGATGGTGTGATGAAGGATTCTCAACCTGGCCTTGAGTTTCATCAACTGGACAGTGAGTGGTAGGAATGGAAACAAAAGTGAGACACCAGAGTCTGTACTTTTCATTTCACAATTCCTGAATCAAGGGAAAAATAAAGGCAAAGAATAGGAAAAAGAAAGTAAGAGCTGTTCAATTATGGCCATAAGTTCTCAAAATTCTAAAGGGCTTGATCGGCTCAGACACATCTATCAGCTAACAGCAATAAGGCAACCTACTATAATATGCATTTTCTTATAGACTCTGAAGTCACTTAGGGCAAAGTTCTATCTGATTGTCTTGAGAGAAGCACTGTTGACTACATAACAAATGAGTTCTACAATTTCATGGCTCACAACAGTAAATGTTTTGTCTACATAAGAGTCCAATATTGGAAAGCTTTTGTCCTTGTCATTCTTCAAGGACCCAGGCCTTGTCCATCTTGGGATTTCCCTGCTTCTGGGGGCCTGAGATTCCTCTACAAGCCTCCAGTGAACAGGAAAGCAGCACTGAAGGAAGGACACTTGCTTCTTTAGAGGACTAGACCATAAGTCACACCTTCTCTAATATTCCACTGGCAAGAATTACTTGCATAGACACACATAGGGGCAAAGGAGGCTGGAAACGTGTAATTTCCTGCTGAACAGCAGCCTGCTAGCAACAACGTCACAGAAGGGAAGTTAGGTGGTTAACTAACCATTCCTGCCATGCTGATACAATGTACTTTGCCAGAGGAGACCAGCACAGGCTTTCAATGTAGCAAGAGCTCAGTGCATATTAACTGAATTCATGAACTATCTAGACTCAGTCAGTCATCTTTGCCCTGTAAGGTGCATCTAGCTATTAATAGTGTGTTTATTGGCTCTCATTGAGAAATTACTTCATGCCAGCGCCTGAGCTCACTAACTAGCTCTGTGAGGAAGGTACTATCAGTAACCTCATTGTAGCAGATGAGGAAACTAAGGTTTATAAATGGTCAAGTGACTAGCCCAAGGTCACAGAGCTATTAGGTGTTAGAATTAGGACTCACGCCCAAGTCTGTCTAACTCCACAACTAAGATGAGATGTTTAAAGGCCCTTAGTGGTTCCTTTACAGCTTTAGGTCAATCCTAAAATGATTGATAATGTAACATTTTCCATGTGTGGGCATATCTTTTGCAGTTACTACAAGTGCCTGGAGGAGATAATCTAAGCCTTTAATGATTCTCCCCCACCCCGACCCTGACCCTGCCTTGGGCCAACTCCCTCCCCCACAGCTAGGATATAATTAATCTTATAATAATCTATACTGAAATGTAGAAAAGAATACTAAG
This sequence comes from Mustela erminea, assembly GCF_009829155.1. Classification (NCBI taxonomy): domain Eukaryota; kingdom Metazoa; phylum Chordata; class Mammalia; order Carnivora; family Mustelidae; genus Mustela; species Mustela erminea. The sequence goes on from NC_045614.1 coordinate 41,543,385, forward strand.
TTATTTTTGTTGAATTAAAAAGTATTTATTTCAAGCAACTAAAGGTTTTTTACATTGACGGTAGTAATGGAATTTTCCCATCTTTTGCCAAAAGCTGGATAAAATGTGAAAGCCTTTAATTGTGGCTGGAGAAATTCAGAGAACTAAACATTCATAAAAATGCAATATTAACTTCTTTGTTAGATCAGGTTTGAGAAGATGGATTACTTTATTTATAACAATTTAAACCAACTATTTCCAGGTTCTTGGGCTGGCAATTTACTAACATTCAGTTTTATGATTTTATTTTTAGGATAAGAAGGTAGTTGACCTTCATACAAAAATTGAATAATATAGAATCCATGATTTATGTTCACTGTATCAGTAGTTAATTAATATTAGCTACCACATTAAACTCAAAAAAGGTAGGGGCTTCTAGATCCCTTTCTCCATGACAATATCTAATGAAGTTTGGTCGACACTCTTCCCTTGCAGCTAGGCTATCTGCAGCTTCTAAGGCTACAAGACAGGGTAAGGCCGGCAGTAGGCACATTCTCTTAGCTGCCCTGGCTCCCCACTGACACAAATCTCTCCTGGCCTTAGTCCATTGGCCAATACTCGTCATGTGACCCCAACGTACTACAAAAAAGGCTGCGACATGTAAGAAAGCAGAGGTGATGAGCACTGTTTCTGCTATATTTACAGCAAAAAAAGGCACCCAGTTTTCTTGAGAGCTGGTTTAGAATTTTTCCCATGCAAAGCCTATTTACTGAGTTCAAAAAAATTTTATCTGTGGCTTGTTGGAGCTGTGTGTATCAAAGCTATCATTTAAATAAAAAGACAATTCTGATAGAATCATGGTGGCAGATGTTATCCTCACATTCTCAATCTTGTGACTCTGAGTTTGAATTTCTTCTTGTTGACCATGGAATTTATTTTCTAAGCTTCAAGTGATTCACAGCTGAAACTTGGTGACCGCAAGCCCAGTGATTTAGTAGGAATGTATAGTAGTTGAAGTAGTCATGTTTAGTAGTAGAAGCATGTATGATTTAAGCAGGACTTTTCCTCATAAAGAATATTTTTTTCTCTTTGAGTATGGATTCTGTTTCTCCGTTTCTACAATACAACCAAAGTAGTTTGCACCAAAAGCTTATGGATGCACTGCAGATTTGTTTTTTTAAACACTTACTGAAAACTCAACATAGAATAAAACTAGTAACCTAGCCACCTGTTTTTCTTTTCTTTGATAATATGGATCATGCAGAATGCATTACAATGCCAGAGGGAATTTTTTCTGGCACTGAAAGCTTTTAAAATTAATGTCATGCAAGGTAGAATGGTATTTTCTAGTCCTGTTCCTAAGAAAATTGTGACAGCATCATAATTCATAATAATTTGGATTTGTCATTCATCATGGATATCTCAAGTGCTTTATAAACAAATTGCTATTTTTGGAAAGCAAACAGATTTCCTCAAACTTTGCTCACATTGATTAGTAAAGATGTACCTAAGGGAGTTTTGGAAATGCTTCCAAATCCTCTCATATGTTAACCACCTTATAGCCTATTATTTATAAATTACTAGTGGATAAGAGAGGTTATTTTAACCCAGTTCTCCAGCATGGGCTCTGGGGAAAATATTGTAATCATTCACCTACACCAAATTATTGCAAGCATTCCTTACAATGAAATGATTTTATCAGGAGGGTTTTATTAGAATATTACACTTGCCTTCACTAATGCTTGTTTTCCTGACTTTCAAATACTACATCACATTCTGTATAATCATATAATGACCTCAGAAATATTTCCATTTATCTATTATTTGAAGCCTGTGTTCCCTAGACACTGAGGAGAGTTTCCAGAAATTTTGATATCTTGTGTATAATTTATACCTAAAAGAGAACTCTGCCTGCCTGGTTTGAGAAAGCTAGAAAGTAAGAATCTCACAGAAGAGAAAAGGTCATTTGAAACAGTCCAGGACAGGTGGCACTCAGCATGAGAAACCCTCTCTTACTGAAGTCCTAAATATTAGCTGGTGAACTTTTAGCATGTATTGGCTACAAAAACGTACAATGGCAAAATTTTCAAGTATGCAAAATGATAAGAGAGTTACTAGTGAAGTTCAATCATATACACAGTTTTCTTTGACATATTGAAGAATTACAAGTATGGAAAAGTAAAAGAGAAACATAATTGTTAGACCTGACAATTCTTATCACTCTAATCACTTAGCAAATCATTGTGGAATGATCACGGGATTGAAGAAATGAAGAAACTCCACCCTTGGTGTCTGTTCCCAGGGGCCTCCCCTACAGTGTGCATTTTGTCGCCCTGTGATTCTCATGTTGGTTAAGAACGTACATAGGACATGTCTCCCAAACATCCACTGACACCTTCATGTTTTCCTCAACCAACAAGGAAGAACTGGAAGAAAAACTCCCCACGCTGGGCTTACTAAGAGGTAATATGCCTACACAGTGCATGGAAATTGACTGAATTTTCAAGGATAGTTTAAAATGCCAAATTTTCACTTTACTAATTTCAGAATTTGAGCATCTGACAAGTTTTAATTGATACCATGTAATTATCACACTAAGATCCATATCCACATCATTATTTTCTCTTGGTGGGCCAAAAGATTTGTGGACACTTTGCAGGGTTTCTGAGGGTTTCTCCAGAAGATAACAACCAACACCATGAGAACTGAATCCAGAGGCTAAAATGCTGAAAAAAAAAAAAAAAAAATCAACTGACTGTGCTTGTTTAAAACACAGAATGCTCAAGATTCAACCATCTTCGTAGCTAAGCTGGTCAGTAACATACTCACAGGACACATTCACCTCTATATGGACGAGGGTTCATAAATCAAAGTGAACATTATACTTTGATTCAGTCAATGTCAACAAACAGCATATGGATTGCTCACTACTATCATGCAAGCTTTGGAGGAAGAGGCATCATATGCATGCTATCTGAGAGAGGTGGTGAACTTTTTCTATAAAAGGACAAAAAACCCATAGCCTTGGCTTTGTGGGGCAGATGGTTTCTGTTGCAATACTTTTGTTGTGGCACAAAAGCAGCCATAGACAATACATAGAGGATGGCCACGGCCGTGTTCTAATAAAGTTCTCTGGAAAAATAGGCAACAGGCCAGACTTTGCCTGAGGGCTGTAGTGTACCAATCCTGGGTACAGACAGGCTCTGGGAGTCACCTTCCACATCCCTGGACCACAATACAAAACCTTAGCAGCAGCTCTTACTTCCAGGGAAAACCAATGGGATGGGTGAAGGGCAGGAGACAGAAATTCACTTTCCATCCCATACCTTTTATAATCTTGAATTCTGTATAAGACATCACATTTAAACAAAAAAATGAATTCATCTTCAGAAGTTAATATTCCCATGGGACCATCAGCTGTCTAAGACATCCATTCTATCTTCCGTGGAACAAGGGTGTAACATCTCTTCTCTTGCTTCCACTGGGCGATAATGGAAATAGCATCAAACTCTGAATGCAAATATGCATTATATCAAGCTAAAGTGCCACCTAAATATCCAGTGTACTTTCATTATTTTATAACTGTTGCTATGGGGAGACAGAGCAGTTCAGCAACTAGAAGCCCAAGTATCAGAGCCAGACTGTTAAACACCAACCAGAGCATTTTCAAACCCCTTGCTTTCTTATCACCTGCATATTCAAATAGAAGCCAGTTTCACATCAATACCAGGCACAAAGAAATTCAGACAGCATATCTAGAATCTTGAAAACTGGTACATAGAAATAAAACTTCTAACTGAAACCTATACTTTTAACAAAAATTTTATATATTTTTTTATTTTTTTATAAACATAGATTATTAGCCCCAGGGGTACAGGTCTGTGAATCACCAGGTTTACACACTTCACAACACTCACCACAGCACACACCCTCCCCAATGTCCATAACCCCACCACCCTCTCCTTACCTCCCTCCCCCCAGCAACCCTCAGTTTGTTTTGTGAGATTAAGGGTCTCTTATGGAAACCTACATTTTTAATAAGAATTCATAGTACTGTCTTCTTAAATCTATATAATTTACTAGAAAAAAAACTGAGATAAGAGACATGTTTTCATTTCATTTCATGTAATTTTTTAACTTTCCCTACTCAGCTGTAGAGCCAACAAACCTTCAACCCTGTCCCACTGACATTTACAGTTTCTGAAAATGTTGTAGAGTTGGAAATTATCAAGATCAGAATAAAGACCTTAGGCACATGGAAATCCTCAAGCACTAAGTAATATTTAGTTAAATCATGTCAAATATATTATGACAAAGGATGAAAATGAAAAGAAATATTTTAAAATCATTTTCAACAGTAAATCTTATAACTAAAAGAAATTTCAGGTTAAATGACATTAAACAATTTATTTTCACTAAATGTGGATTTACTGAGATTTATTTCAGAGGAAACTTTAAAAGATTTTTGGATTACACCCTTTCTAGCTATTGTTTATAGTCCCTGGAATAGATAAGTTAAGAGACAGAGACATTTTGAGAAAATAGAAGAAAGACAAGTGAATCAACCTAGTGGAATTAAGCACTCACTGTTTAAACAGGAGAAGAGGACTGCTCTTTGGCAGTGTGAAATGCAAACAAACGTGGATTAGTAACTGGTAAAATATATACTATATAATTGGATTTGAACCACCCAGAAAGTTGGAAAAAAATCCTCACTTTGTTAAGGATACAGAATCCACAAAGTAATGAAAACTGGTTATGAAAAGGAGTCTTGGGGTATTTTTTCCAACAATGAATCCAATATGAAAGTAGAAGATGTCTTTTATGTCACGGAGTCTTAGACCCTGAGGTAAGGCAACTATGAACAGAACTATAGGTATGCATGATTCTGAGCTTGAGAAGTAATAGACTGGAAGGAGAAATGGATTTTGAGTAGCCAATTCTTTAGGCAGCCAAAGATAAAAGACTTTCCTGTTTGCAAATACAGGCACCATAGCAAAGAACTACTTCATCAATGCAAGAGCTAATTAAATCTTTGGGAAATTGTTCCCAGGCATGGAAGATAGAGAACAAATATCAAGGGTAATGGTTTAAGAGGAATGCCCTAAGGATGAAGGAAATAAACCAAAATGAAAACTTCTTGGGGCTAATAAATAAATAAATAAATAAATAAAACAAAGGAAAACAAATAGTCATTAATGTGACTCACATTGTTGCTGAAGTAGGTGGTGGTAGAAATTGAGAATAACACTGGGCATTTCTCCTAATTAATTACCAACATAATAACTGAGCCATTTATATTCCAGAAACAAAATTCCTGAAACCGAATAGAACTTATCTCATGAGGGACAGAGTCTGCTGAAGTGGCCTCACTAGTGCCAGTTGTGGGAAATGCTATAGCTGGTGCCTGAAGGTAGAACTGCAGAGCTTAAAGCACATACACTTTGGGGTTTCTGGCTAAGGAAAAGAAAAAAAAGAAAGAAAGAAAGAAAATTAAAAAAATTGAAATGATACAAAACTAGGTACAACAGGGATTCTTACTTGGAATGAGAAAAAAAAATCACAACCAGTTAATTAGGAATGCTAAGAACATGACAAACACAGAAAATCCGGGCGGGGGGGGGGGACACCTGAAAATATTCAGTTAATATTTGACTTCAATCTGACCCTGTACTTTTTGGTGAAGATGTCTTGACATCAGAAGTAGGAGTACCTAGGAGTTTTCCTAAGCCAGAATAGCTAGCCACAATTTCATAATATAGGTGCGTGGAACTGACAGTAAGCCACACACACCCAAGCCAAGTATATATTCCCACTTCATCTCCTTTAGCAGATCCCACATTCCCACATATAATGATGGCCAATGGCACTCCACAAAAGGGGAAATGTGACAGATAGCAAATCAGGGGTAGACAACAGTGGTCTTCAACAGTTGAAGTCAAAATTTTTTTTTTTTTTTTTTTTGCTAATTCTACAAAAACACATAATAAAACACATTGTAAACAACTTACAGTTCTCCCAGAATCTTGTGAGGGCCCCATGCAAGCCAGGGGTCCTGCAGCTTCAACCCTCACAGGAGGTTTGCCCCTGTACATCTACTCGTGCTTCTCAGCTGGACATAGGCCACTACCTATAGGAGTCAAAACCAGTGTGGACCAGTGTAGTGTAAGAACCTGATGTTAAGTGTTTAATATAATTGAAATGCTTGACAGTAAGCTTTTGATTACTAAGGCATTTATTTCAAAGACACCTATTCTGAATAAATACTGCTAGGTGTGTAAGACAGCTCCTGGCAAAACAACTAGGTAAGAAACCAGGCTGGCCCACCCATGCAGTTTCCTTGTTAGAAAGCTCTGGACACCTAGATCACTAATGACTTGAGTGACCCCACTTCTCCCTTCTCATGTCCTCAATCTCTCTGTTATGTTTTAAATTCACTAAAAAAGATTAAACCTATGAAACTCTAGGTACTCCCCATCCTTGGACCCAAAAAAGGCAGAGCTGTGGTCTTGTCCCAGGTGTCTCCTTCTCTACTCATAACCGGCTGTGTGGCCCCTGGGTATGTGGTATCTCTTGAAGGACCTGTGAGTCATAAATCTCATTCCTCAAAGCTCCTGACGGTTGCTGCTGAGGTGCATCTTACCATCATAATGAGAACCATAAGGACCAGTCCAGCTGCAACACTGGTTCTGAGGAGTTGGGTCAATGTCAATGTCTGTAAGCTCTTACCAGAAGTAGTGAGGGCCCAGGTGAGTGCCTCAGGCATTCTTCGTAGGTAGCACCACGCTCATAGACAGGCAGAGGCTGACAGGAATCAGCCAGATGCTAGATTGTCATAAAATGCGGAGGCACTTGCAATGCAATTTACTTCCAATCATTCTGCTTCTTCTTTAACGTGTAAAACTTAGAAAAATGAGAGCACTAACCAATACATAAAATTATTCAAGGGACATTTTTTCTTGTTTATTTCTCTGAAGACCCCAGATTCTTCCACAGAAAGATCAATGAGACTTCATTCCAAGAGATTTAGAATTTCTAGGCCACATGGTATGATCTGAAGAATGGTGTTAGATGGTTCTCTGCTCAAGAAAAATCTACCCAGGAAAGGCATTAAACTTCTCTCAGGCATTCCTCATTTAGAATAAAAGAGAATGATTCAAGACCACTCCCCTCACTAAAATTTAAATCCCTCTCTAGCAGAGACTAAGCAAGTTGGCTACATTATTATCAATTAGAAAACCCATCAGGAATCAGTATATTAGACAAGAGAGTTACCAACCATATATCTGAGAGAATATTACCCAGAAAAGTTATGTTCTGAAGTTTTGAGGCAGAACAAGGTAATGAATATAGATGAAAGAAATCCTCTCTTCCAAAAAGGGTTTCTGCTTCTAGAGGACAAACCATAATTGGGCTTTCAGGGAAGGGTGGGCAAGTGAAGCATAGGGGCAGCTGGAATTCCTGAAGAAGGAAGACAAATGGAGAGGGAAGAGGTTGGATGATGCTGAAGTTAGTTTTTTTATTGTGTACTTTTGCCAAGCGCCTGATTGCCCTTAGCTCCTGACCATGGGCAGGTGTGCATATACGATCTCATGTGTAACTGAGGAGGTCAACAGTAAATTCTAGAGAGTGACAAAAGGCTCCTTTCATGCCAGGCACTTCAGTAAGGGGAAGTTTGATGAAAGACTTTTTCAGCTGACCATCTTAGGCCAGCAGTTCCCAAAAGGAAGTACATGTACTACTCCTGACACAGGGGATGATGGAGGGTTTTTGGTCATTTCCTTTGAACACTTCTACTTTGTGTTATATTCATCTTAACGTAGTAAAGGAAAAATTTTATCTACCCAGTAAATTTACAGAAATGATAAAGTTCTCCTTTTAAATTAATTATGCAAAAGAAAAAGTGGGTCAATTAAGGAAACAATAAATAAATAACAATATTCTGAATAGAGGATCCTGAGAGGCAACAAGAACTACTGAGGTGGACTGAGAATAATGCATCCTGGCAGAAAGTAATACATAATTCTGTCCTTTCCCAGGAACCTGGAGAAGAGGAGATTTTGCAAAGACTATATAAATAGAACAGATTTTGTATTAAAGGAGTCCCATACCTCAAGTTCATAAAATTTTTATTAAATAAAAATAGACAGTAATTCCAAAATATGGTTACATTCTTTACCTTTTAAATTTGAGCAGGGATCATACACCCCATTTTTACCTGAGGAGGTTGAAGTGTGGAATAAGTAGGTTAATTCCAAATGTGTAAAGGGCCATGTTAAGGTTTGAACATAGGTCCACTCCTTCCAAATTCCATAATAGCAATTATTCTAGCTCTAGTTCAAGATGACATCTTGGTAAAAATGGTTAAGGCAAAGAATTAGTATGGGCAGCAAAATAGTAAAATTCTCAAGCACAATGGGCATATTTACGTCTTTAGCTATTCCTGGTTAAAATTTTACCGATTCCCGGAGAAGAGTTGTTAACATCAGATTCACACAGTTGTCTTAATGTTCAACCAGAAAAAGATGGTGAGAACGTTGTACACAAAAAATGATATATGTATGTATATATTTACATATACATACATACACACACGTTCATTCTAAGCATGTGTGACATGGGACTTTGTTGATAAAAATCAGCCTTACACTAAATGTTCTAACATTTAATGAGAGCTCCAAAGCCTTATTTTCTGGATTCAAATCCCACACCATAGATATAACTTTAGGTGAGATTTTCAACTTCTGTGAACTTCAGTTTCATTAAAACAGTAGTAAGAGTATGCTACCTAAAACAATCTATACATTTAACACAATCCCTATCAAAATGCCATCAATTTTTTTCAAAGAAATGGAACAAATAATCCAAAATTTATATGGAACCAGAAAAGACCCCGAATAGCCAGAGGAATGTTGAAAAAGAACACCAAAGTTGGTGGTATCACAATCCCAGACTTCAAGCCTATTACAAAGCTGTAATCACCAAGACAGTATGGTACTGGCACAAAAACAAGCACATAGATCAGTGAAACAGAATATAGAGCCCAGAAATAGACCCTCAACTCTATGGTCAACTAATCTTTGACCAAGCAGGAAAGAATGTCTGATGGAAAAAAGACGGTCTCTGGGTGCCTGGGTGGCTATGTGGGTTAAGCCCCTGCCTTTGGCTCAGGTCATGATCTCAGGGTCCTGGGATTGAGCCCTGCATCGGGTTCTCTGATCAGCAGGGAGCCTGCTTCCCCCACCCCCTCTGCCTGCCTCTCTGCCTACTTGTGGTCTCTGTCTTTCTGTCAAATAAATAAAATCTCAAAAAATAAATAAATAAAACCTAAAAAAAAAAAAAGAATGAAAGAAAGAAAAAAGACAGTCTTTTCAATAAATGGTGTTAGGAAAATTGAACAGCCACATCCAGAAGAATGAAACTGGACCATTTTCTTACACCACACGTAAAAATAGACTCAAAATGGATGAAAGACCCTAATGTGAGACAGGAATCCATCAAAATCCTTTAGAAGAACACAGGCAGCAACCTCTTCGACCTCAGCCACAACAACTTCTTCCTAGGAACTTCCTAGGAACATCGCCAAAAGCAAGGGAAGCAAGGGCAAATGAACTACTAGGACTTCATCAAGATCAAAAGCTTTTGCACAGCAAGGCAACAGTCAACAAAACCAAAAGACAACTGACAGAATGGGTTGACAAATGACCTATCAGATAAAAGGCTGTTATCCAAAATCTATAAAGAACTTATCAAACTCGACATACAAAGAACAAAGAATCCAATCAAGAAATGGGAAGAAGACATAAACAGACATTTCTGCAAAGAAGACATCCAGATGGCCAAAAGACACATGAAAAAGTGCTCCACATCACTTGGCATCAGGGAAATACAAATCAAAACCACAGTGAGATACCACCTCACACCAGTCAGAATAGCTAAAATGAACAAGTCAGGAAATGACAGGTGTTGGCGAGGATGCAGAGAAAGGAGAACCCTCCTACACTCTTGGGAATGCAAGCTGGTGCAACCACTCTGGAAAACAATATGGAGTTTCCTCAAAAAGTTGAAAATAGAGCTACCCTATAACCCAGCAATCACACTACTGGGTATTTACCCTAAAGATACAAATGTAGTGATCTGAAGGGGCATGTGCACCCGAATGTTTATAGCAGCAATGTCCTCAATAGCCAAACTATGGAAAGAACCTAGAAGTCCATCACCAGATGAATGGATAAAGAAGAGGTAGTATATATATACAATGGAATACTACGCAGCCATCAAAAGAAATGAAATCTTGCCATTTGCAATGATGTGGATGGAGCTAGAGGGTATTATGCTGAGCAAGATAAGTCAATCAGAGAATGAAAATTATCATATGATCTCTCTGATATGAGAAATTTGAGAGGCACATTACGTTGCTTAGTAAAACATAGGGCAGGGGCTTGTGGGGGGTAGGGAAGGAAAAAGTGAAACAAGATAGGATCAGGAGGGAGACAAACCATAAGAGACTTTTTTTTTTTAAGATTTTATTTATTTATTTGACAGACAGAGATCACAAGCAGGCAGAGAGGCAGGCAGAGAGAGAGAGGAGAAAGTAGGCTCCCTGCTGACCAGAGAGCCTGATGTGGGGCTCGATCCCAGGGCCCTGGGATCATGACCTGAGCTGAAGGCAGAGGCCTTAACCCACTGAGCCACCCAGGTGCCCCAAACCATAAGAGCCTCTTAATCTCACAAAACAAACTGAGGGTTGCTGGGAGGTGATGGGGTAGGAATAAGGTAGCTGGATTATGGACATTGGGGAGGTTATGTGTTAGTGTGAGTGTTGTGAAATGTGTAAGCCTAATGATTCATAGACCTGTACCTCTGGGGTAAATAATACATTATATGTTATTTTAAAAAATAAAATATTAAATTAAATTAAATGGATGCATGCAAAAAAAAAGTAGTAAGAATAGTAACTACATTGTAGAGTCGCTGTAAGGCTGAAATAAGGTTAATATACAAAATGTGTGGAAACTGAGGCTGGGAGATTATAAATGATAAATAACTATGGTATTATTATTCTCCATTTCATGATACAATTTAAAATACACACAAATGCACAGAGGTCTTGCTCTCATTTAACACAACAGTTAATCTGTTTCGATCACAGATTTATGTATTAAGTAAAACACTAAAATCATTTTCACACCAGCAGTTGACAATTGTAAGTATAAGATGTTTGAGATAGTTTTAATAGTATGGGCACTGACTATTTAAAGGAGACCCTTGCCTGTAAATTTGCCATAGCTACCGTCGCTAAGCAAGTAAATGCTCTATTATGCCTGAGATCTTTCTGATACTTGTCCAGTAGATTCTCCAGTTTATTAACGTGGACTAGAATGTCAGTGCTCCACACAGGTGAAGAGGGGCATGGGAAACACATGGAATGGCTGGCTAACTGAGTCTTGGATGTAAGTGAGTTCAAATCCTAAAGCATGCTGAAGAATCTGCCAGCTGAAACGGCAGAGAGCGAGGCAGAGTTTGTCCTGGCCGTACCCACATGTTCAAATGCCCGGACATGAGAAAACACTGCTTACTCATGGAACTGCATGTTTTCTAGTGCTGTGTGAGCTTAAATTATAAGATGCGGGAGCTTGAAGGACTGAGCCCACTCAGGTTATAATAAGACCTGTGTGTCTTACTAAGGATTGCAGAGTTTGTTCTGAGAAAATTTGGGAGCAAATGGAGGACTTTAAACTACGGACTTACACAATCATCGCTACTAAGAGGCCCCCGGCATCTATGTGATAAGAATTCTGAAACCAGAGTCCATGAACACTGCCGGAAATTCAGTGGGTCTGTGAACTGTGATGGCCAAAGGGAAAAAAAGAACATATTTATTTTTACTAAGCAATGTAATTTGGTCATAAAAGGCACATTACAAAGTTGTTTAAAATATATGAAACCTTTAATAAAAATAATAAAAATGGTTTTCTCTTTAATCCTATGTGTTTTATTTCATGCTTTTAAAAACATTTTTATTCCAAGAAGGGGTCCATGGGCTTCATCAGATTGCCAAAATGGTCTATGGCACAGAACTCCCGTGGAAGGATTACTTATCCACATGCATACAGAGACTCTGCTAGGTCTTTATGGCACAGGCAGGGAAAGGCCAAGAGTTCAAGCACAAACCACAAATCCCAACAAGGTAATAGTTTGACTGGCTTAATTAGAAATTCCAAACACTAACAACTCTAGTACTTTCCTGTGTGTACTAGCAAGAAAGCTCAAAATATTAGGGTGTCTCAATATCAGTTTTCTGGCAAACTTATAGATACTACCCCCGCTTATGACTTCTGGTTGCTTCTGTACATACATGATGGCACAGTGGATGTTTACTGAGGATGTCTCCCCAGATCCACCCCCCTCCTTCCAGCAATAGCAACCAATTAATGGACACACTTCTCATGTTCTTTCCGTGAGTCAGATCTTGGGAGTTTTCACGCCACCAAGGTATATACCAAGGCTAAACCAATGACCATACTACATTGTCTCAACCACATGACCTAAGTTAGACCAACCCTAGTAACCCTCAAGATTTTGCAGGAACCAGCTAGGATTCTAGTTGTTTGTGTGGGACATGAACCTGAAGGGTTGTGAAAATGGAGTTTTCCATCACGGCAGAAAGGCTGGCATCAGAGTACAAAGTCAGCAACCAGGCAGACACCAGAGGCAAGAAATGGGGAGAAACAGTTCTGCTGATACCATGTGATCCCTAAAGACAGGGCTAACTCTGGACTTTTAAAATTCACAAGCCAAGTAGTTTTTCATTTTTTATTAATAAAATTAGAGTGATTTTAAGTTTTTATTACTAGATAGAAATTATCCTAACAAAATTCTATGTAGTTCAAGACTATAATGTGGATTCATTTATCAATGAAATGGTGAGTGCTTCAAGTTACAGTTGTCATAATCATGTCTTTGGTGGCCATATTGTGTTGATGGCATTCCTTAAACAGAAGTTTGTCAAGTGTCCTCCATGAACAGCGCTGCAGCACGACAGTGCAAGATACAGGCTAACAGCAGGCATCCCTGCACTCAAGATGTCATGGCTGACACCTGAAAATCTGCATTTCCCTCAGACAACTCGTGATACTCACACACAGAAAGATCTGAGAACCCTCTTCCTTTATGGTTACTAAGGCTACCGATAATAAGGAGAATTACGCTGTCAGAGTTTCTGATATGGTACTGAGCAAAATCTTCACTAGATGTTTTGTATTTTTCACTTTAGAGTTTCATATTATTGAATGAATGTTTTGCACTGTGATTTGTGGTACCCAAATGGTCGCATGTGCTATAATTTCTGAAGACTTTGGTACAAAGTTAGATTCCCAGGACTTATTCTGGATTCAGTTAAGAGTAAGTAAGAGGGAGCTCTGAAAAATCTGCCTTTTTTAAAAGAAAATTTCCCAGGTAATTCTGAAGCATTCTGAAATTTAAGCTCCATCAAACTAGAGAGATCAAGAGAAAAAAACCTGAATTCCAAGCAGAAGACAAAGAATGTTAAATTTGAAATCTGAACTCCCTTTTTACTTGATCAACCCAAAAGACATCTTCACTTTTCTCTATTTGCTATAAGGTTTTCCTTTTTTCATTATACCTCATCTTCACCTCTACAGAGGTTGAGAATTCATGGTGCTCTCTGTCTAGAACAACTCAAGCTACTTACAAGCAACAACCAGTTTTTAATTAGGAATATCCCTAAGGAAAAGACTCAGGCACTCTTATGGGAACTGCTGTGCTTGTATCTTGTCACTGCCCAGCAGGGCTTAATGTTTAATGAATTTTAGGATATTTTTAAAGTAGGAAATTGAGCATACAATTGAAAAAGTGAAAACACTGCTGTATTCATCAAGTAAACTCACTGTGAGCTCTGAATTCCATTTCTGTCCCTCAGTCAAAATTGAATTTGAGTTATGCATATATTTTCAGAATAAGAAAGCTATTATTTATTTCTTTTCAGATATGGGTTTTGGCATCTTCTTCGAACCAGCTGTAGAAAATGAGCTGAGTATAAGCGAGGAGAAATGTTGCAGTGTTTTATGAGAGTATTTTTTTTTTTTTTTACAATTGCCTTAGGTAGAAATGAGAATTTTTCTTACCTTGTCAACTCTCCACTATTCGGAAGAGGAGAGGATACTGTATTTATAAAGTGTTTTCATTCTACAAAATGGACTGAGTTGCCTTAATGTGTTAATTCACAGGATATTTCCCCTTCTGTGTATGTGCAAATGATACAGATGGAGAGCGGAGGTAGGGGAGAGAAAAATCTTCTTCAAACACCTCTCTGTATTAAGAAGCTATGAAGAACAATTCTCATTATATGGTATAACTATCTATTATGCCTTTGAATTTAATCTGAAGAAGGAAAATCATTTATATAACATTTTTATTTCCTTTCAGGGAAGTTTTAAAAAGATATCTGTATTAAAGAGAAATGTTTCTCGTGGGTAACAACAGTAAGACAAAAGGATCCAATCACTTCCTTTTTCCAAAATAAAAGCATTTTATCTGAACATGGCACAGGGCACATAGATTATCTTTTAAATGAATGTCCAAATCAACCCTTGGAAATAAAGCTGCACGGAGCACTTCATTTCCACTTAATCTAACAAACAAGCAATCTGAACACATGAAGTGCAGCGTTGCTATCTCCTATCGCTATAACACATTAGTATCTATATAAAGATTTGACTCAGCATTTGACTAAGCAAGAGCTTCGGTAGGCCCCTGTGTTCTCTTAATGGTTTATTTGTTATATAAAACCACTAGGCATTTTGTCATCAGGGACTATTACACTTGATTGTAGCCAAAAGGCTAACAAGTGATCATGATCAGGAACTATTAGCAATAGAGAATACTGTACAGTTTGTTGAGCCTAGAATGTCGATTCCTATCCCAGGCCTGATGGTCAGCAAGGGTATCAGTGAGAGTTTAATCAGAGGACGACCACTATGAGTGATTTATGAGGATAAGAACTTATGCGAATGTGGGCGCTGGGAGGCAGGTCCATGCAAGTCTCTAGTTTCTGCATCTGATCATGGGCCTCAGTTGCTATAGTTGAGACAGGCTATCATCTAGCAGGGGAATCTGATATGAAGTGGGGAACCAAGAATAAGGTGCCACATGAAAGGATGAACTATAACCCACCAAGGCAAATGAGTCTGTTAATTTCTTCAGGAATACTTGCTACATGATGTGTGTAGCAAAATACAGGTCCTCTGCTAATGGTAAACAATGCTTATCATGGTATTTTTTTTCTCCCAGTAATCAGAGACTCTGCTTCTGAACCCTTCCAAACACAGATGTACAGTTAGTCCATCTGTATGTTTCTAGTTAAGGCAACTGATCAAAAAAGAAGAAACCTATTTGCTACTTCTAGTGTCAACGTAGCTTTCAAGTAAGGGGTGCTTTCTTATGGGCCTCCCTTACTCTCTTGATCTCAATCTTCATTGATTTTATGATTTAAAGAGCCTATGTAGATAATTAATCATGATTTAAGATACTGCTTTTTGAGCAAAAAATGAATTTCAAGGTTCACTAACGGTGTTATGAATTCATGCTTGGTAGATTCCCAAGAGAAAGTATTTTATTAATAGTAGGAATAATAAAACTACTCTTTTGAAGATTATCTACATTTATTTTTATTTTCCCTAAATTTACATTCTTCAAGTCTATGTAAACTTGTCCAAAATACTATGAGGTCTTGAGAAGAGGATAAAAGTTAACAAGTGCCAAGCTGGGAGAGACCTGGACACTTCCAGGCTCTACATAAACTCTTCTGTAAGTACTGATTTCATATATTTTGCAAGTGCATGGATATTATTTTCTTTCTGCTCTTCCTATTCATATTCAGCTTAAATCTGACCCTCTCTAACTTCACTCATGTGATCTGACTTTTTTCCAATTCCTCTCCTCCGTGCAAACCTTCAGCTCTTACTATTCCTTCAAATCTTCTCTGCATCAGAGATATGAGTGTCTTTAAGAAGTCCTCTTTTACCACATAGCATTACTTTTCACACATTCACACACTGTTCCCGATTGTTCTTCTCCAGAAGCATTTTGGTTTATTCACACTTCTTCCAGAGTTGGGAGACTCATACTACATTTAGCACAGCATTGAGTGAGAGTATCATAATACTCATTCTGAAATATATGTTTCTATGAATTCTATGAGGCTTACAATTAAAAACAAATTGCTTCTCTTTCTCTCTCTTATTTTTTCCATATCATATCATTTCCTCATATTGATCTTGTGGTCAATTAGACTCTTTAAGGCTTCCCACACAAGGTGTTTGAAGTCATGGTACCATTCCTGTAACTGCAAGCTGGAATATTTAGACTCAAGAGAGAGCCCTTATAGTTTCCATTTTTATAGTTTACTAGCCTCAAAAATTTCAATGAGAAAGGGTTGAGTGCACTGTGAATTTTTTTTTATTGGATTTAAGCAATCACTACTACTTTTCCTAAGTACTTACAAGTCACCGTTACACATTATTTTGGATTTTACCTGGCCTAGTGGCAAGTTTACCTGGATACCCAGTATTGTATGTCCTTATGGTTAAGAGCTCCACAAAAGTAGGAATTTTCTAGCTGCTTTGTTTACTGATGTATGTCTAGCAGTAGGTCCACATTTGAATCTGCAGAATAAATGAATGATGTGACAGACATTTTCTATGCACTAAATTATTTAGTCTCCATAATGGCTCTACAAGGTAAGTAATATTTCTATTTCATTTTACAGATGAGGAAGTGATGCACTCACTTTCAAATTTCAAAATGGATATTGACTGGTTACTGGAAATGAACTCCAACATGTGTATGGAAAACAAGAAACTCTAACCCAAGAATGAGATAGCCAAATTACCTAAAACTGATTAGATTTGCTTTATATACAAGGTATAGCTATTCATTCACTCAGATACATTTTGAACTGTTTTTGTGTACCAAGCTAGGAGGAATTAAGCAACAAATAGTATCAAACAGCTGTTGATCATTTCAAAGAAACGGAAAATGATACTAATGAGAAAGAATATGGAAATGAAGGACTACACATATGCTTATTTAAGTGTTTGAGTGGGCATGATTCAAAATGACACAGGCAATTATTTATTTTAAAAGTCAGCAAAAGCTCAAGTGGAGGTCACAATTATGAAATCAGATTACAAAATGAAATGTGATAGGAAGCCCTCTGAACCACATAAAAATTGAGAGGATGGGTGCCATTATGAGATCCACATGAAGATTTATAAAAAAAAAATTTCATATTGATTAAAAAAATTGATGTTTATTGTCTTATAAATGAGAGTGACTGATCATATATGTGAAGATATTCCTCACTTATGAAGATGGTATTAATTAACCAAAGTCAAGTAAGGTTTTTAATTGGTCTAGCTTGACTAGTTAGAATTTATATCTATTCTTCATTGTTGATCTCAGAAAAATTCTTTTGTTGCAGGACTTCCTAGATTACAAAGAACTTTTCTGGATTTTTTTTTTCTTTAGCATCTAAGCTATTGATTTTCTTTTGCCACTCATACAGCAATGTATTCTAACAAATCATTAGTCAAAATTTGGAGGTTGACAGTTTAAAGTTTAAAATTTCAGAGTTGTACTACTTTACAAAGCCTATATCAATGCTAATACACATCTATTCCAACAGTTGGCATCCATCATTATACACTTGTAAACTATTGATTCGATTTGACTTGTTCTAGTAAGAGTAAGCCCAATATGAGAGATTAGACTTAATTTCAGTCCAAAGAGATACTGAGAAAATGATTCATGAAATTATAAAACCAGAAATAAATTATTCTTTTAGATGATTCTATTATTCAAATGGCACATTAATCCCACCCCCATCACTATTTGCAGTTTCATTCAGCAAAGTCATGGTATAAGCCAATTCTGTATTCTGAATTTCAGCCAAAGATTTGACTGTGACCTTTTTATTTCCATAGTTTCTAATGAAGGGAGAAGCAGTTTTGGCTTCCTCAGTTTCTGATGAAAACTCCACTATTAAACTTATTGAGAATCCCTTGTACTTTATGAGTCACTTCTTGTTGTTTTAGAAAAGTGTGTGTGTGTGTGTGTGTGTGTGTGTGTGTGTGTGTGTACTGTGCTTTAAGATTTTATTTTTTAGAGTAGTTTTAGGTTCACAGCAAAATTAAGACAGAGGTACAGAGATTCATCATTCACTTGTACACATGCATTGGCTCCCTCATTATCAACATAACTCACCACAGTGATATATTTGTTATCTTGATGAACCTACATTGATATATCATAATTACTCCAAGCCCATAGTTTACCTTGGCATTTATGTTTTGTGTTGTATAGTCTATGGCATCAGATGAATATTTAATGATATGTATCCATCATGATAATACCATACAGAATAGTTTCACCCCCCTAAAAATCTTCTGTGCTCTATTCATCCCTCCTCCCACCCTTCATCCCTGACAACCAGTGATCTTTTTACTATAACCATAGTTTTGTCATTTCCAGAATATCATGTAGTTGGAATAATACAGTATATAGGCATTTTAGATTCTTTTACTTAGTGCATTTAAGTTTCCTTTATGTTTTTGTTCTTGTTTAGTGGCCTGAAAGCTCATCTATTTTTAGCCCTGTATAATACCCCATTATCTAAATGTACCCCTATTCATTCACTTACTGAAAGACAATTTGGTTGCTTTCAAGTTTTTGTAATTATGAATAAGGCTTCTATAAACATCTATCTGCCAAGTCTTTCATACACTTTCTTTGCTTTTGACTTTTGGTATTTTGACTATAATGTGTCTAAGTGTGGATCTCTATGATTTTACTCTACCTGGAATTTGTGAAGCTTCCTGTATAAGTAGATTAATGTTTTTCTTTAAATTTAGGATATTTTTGGCCAGTATTTCTTTAAACATTTTTCTCTTTCTCCTCTATTTCTGGAATTCCAATTATGCTTATGTTGGACAACTTAATGGTGTCCTACAGTTCACTGAGACTGTTCAATTTTCTTCATTTCTGTTTCTTTTTTCTCAGACTAGATAACATTCACTGGTTTCTCAACAGACTTATCTTCAAGTTTGCTGAATCAGACCTGAATTTTTGTTTCAGTTGTAATTTTCAGTCCCAGATTTCCTTTTTGATTCTTTTAAAAATCATTTTAATGTCTTATCTGCTGAGACATTTACTTTTATTCTTTTAACATATTACACGTATTTTGAACAAATCACAATAGCTAATTAATATCTTTGACTAGTAGATCCAATGTCTGAGCTTCTTCTGGGATATTTTCTATTGATTGTTGTGGGTTTTTTTCTTTTTCCTATTTATGGGGTATACTTCAGTGCTTCTTTGTGTGTATTGTAATGGGTGATTTAAATAATTAAATGAGACAAATCGGGAATTATATCCAACTTTCCCCACCTCCACCACACCCCCAGCTTGTTATTATTGTTGTAGAAGTCTTTTTGCTTAGTGATTTTTTTTGCACCACTTGGGTGAGGTCTGCATTCTTTATCTTATTCCCCTGGAATCTCATGTCAATTACCTTTGTGGTCAGCTAATCACTAGACAGAGATTTTCTTAACTGTCTTAGATGAATAAGCCTCTTATCCTTTGCCAAAGGACTTTGTATGTTCTGGAGGAAACTTTCAAAGTTTGGCAATGTACAACTTCACCTTAGCAACCACTACCTCCTTGTGCACAGCTTCAGTGTTGGATATAGGTGAGAGATAAGTGCCTGTGTGGGTCTTTCCTGAGCATGTGCAGAGCCCTCCATATATACGTTACCTCCAAGGTCATCCAGAATATGTCAGAGCTTTTCAAAGCCTGCTCTGATACAGTGTTCCTCACTTTTTCTTTTTATGCTTTCTTGGCAACCTGCTTACTTTTCCTAACTGGTATCACAGCCTTAGGCAGCTTTAAAGTTAAACAATCGTTCCTGATTACATTTAACCAGCACTCTGAGCATAAATCTTTTCCCACTGAGTAAGTTCTGAGTTGGTCAAGTAAAGACAAACACTGGAAGTGGAGCTTTTCTGGGGAGCTGTCAGATCAAATACTGACAGTGATTTTGTGATTTTGTGATTTTGAGGGGAGCTTCAAACCCATTCTGCACCTCCAGTTATTGCTACACCACTACTTTCCACATATGCTTTGTTTGCAAGGCTGTTGAGTTTCAAGGCTACCAAACACCTAAGGAGAGAGAGTTATAAATACAAGTCAAAAAACTTGTTGTTCTTACCAAATTTAGCTATCTTTCTTGACTAAATATTCTCCCTATAATTCATTGCAAGTTTTGATTTCCTGAGTTTTGAAAAAGTTGGTTTTTACTATTTTTGCAAGTATTTTTTTCTTTTTAAGAGCTCAACATGCAACCTGAACTCATAACCCTAAGATCAAGACCTGAGCTGAGATCAAGAGTCAGTTGTTCAACTCCCCTAGCCACACCGGTCCCCCTATTTTTGCAAGTATTCTTATTGTTCTTATGGAAAAGCAGATTTTTTGATGCTCTTACTGTGCCATTAGAGTGTTTCTTCTGGTTTGCTTTTCCATTTCTGTAATAGATTAATTTTTTTCATTGCTCTCAGCATATGGTTTTCTTAAGTATCTTACTTAACTAATACTTTCACCATCATTTTATATAGAGGTTAATGAATGAATTCAATGTATTAAAGATTGCTATGAATATAAATATGATATGATTTTATATGATTCTGATAGAATTTATAATAAATAGATTTTTTTACAATTACAATGCTAAATATCAAAAAGAGAACTTTATAATAGAACAATGATAGATAGCAGGGTAAAGAATTTTAAAACTTGCAAAATAAAGGATTGAACATTCTGATCTACTTAAAAGAGTCATATTTCATTTTAACAGAAACATTGGCATACATAGAAAAAAATTTTAAAAAAGGTAAAATAACCACAATGATTCATCTTTTTTTCTTGGGGAAATACAGTCAAATGTCATGTTAGTCAAATACAATTAATTATGTCAAAAAGAGAGAAAAAAATAGTGCAGACAATTCTGCTCACCATACATGAGTTGAGAATGTTAATATGAGTTGGTTCAGTCGTACAGTCACTAATGAGTTAAGTGTCTCATTATGCTGCATCTGATTTTATTCTTTAAAGATACAGTGCTGGAAAACTCCATTTTGACAGGTCATTATCTTCTGGGTACATGCAAACAATCCTGTTAACATACAGAATTATGTATATGATACCAGGTGTAATAGCTTGTACAGGGTTTCCAAAAAGTCATGCCCATCAGGAACCTTAGAATGTGAACTTACTTGGGGGTACCTGTGTGGCTCAGTTGGTTAAGTGTTCGATTCTTGGTTTCAGCTCATGATCTCAGGGTCATGGGATCGAGCTCCACAATGGGTTCTGCACCAAGGGCAAAGTCTGCTTGAGATCCTCTCCCTCCACCTTTGCCCCTCCCCATGCTCAAACACATCTCCCCCACCCCCAAATAAAATAAATAAAATTTCAAAAAAGTATGAACTTATTTGGAAATAGTGTCTTTGCAGATATAATTAGTTAAGTTAAAATGAGATCATATTAGATTAGGGTAGGCCCTAAATCTAAAGACTGGCATCCTTATAAGAAGAGGAAAGGACTCACAGAGATACGCACAGAGAGGAAGGATATATGAGGGGGGAGGCAGGGTTAGGAGTGATGCAGCTACAAATTAAGAGACACCATGGATTGTTAGGAACAAATAGAAGCAAGGGAAAGGCAAGGCAAGGAAAGACTCTTCTCTAGAAACTTTAGAGGGACCACTGTCCAGCAATATCTTGAGTTTAGTCTTCAAGCATCTAAAAGTGTGAGGGAATAAATTTGTATTGTTATAAGCCAGTCAATTTGTGGTGTTTTGTAGGAGCAGCCTTAGGAAACTATTATAGCAAGGGTTCTTTTTTATTTAAAAAAAATTTTTTTTGATGGAGGCATAATACTCCATAGTGTATATGAACCACATTTTCCTTATCCATTCATCCGTTGAAGGACATCTTGGTTCTTTCCATAGTTTGGCGACCGTGGCCATTGCTGCTATAAACATTGGGGTACAGATGGCCCTTCTTTTCACGACATCTGTATCTTTGGGGTAAATACCCAGGAGTGCAATGGCAGAGTCATAGGGAAGTTCTATTTTTAATTTCTTGAGGAATCTCCACACTGCTCTCCAAAGAGGCTGCACCAACTTGCATTCCCACCAACAGTGTAAGAGGGTTCCCCTTTCTCCACATCCCCTCCAACACATGTTGTTTCCTGTCTTGTTAATTTTGGCCATTCTAACTGGTGTAAGGTGATATCTCAATGTGGTTTTAATTTGAATCTCCCTGAGGGCTAGTGATGATGAACATTTTTTCATGTGTCTGATAGCCATTTGTATGCCTTCATTGGAGAAGTGTCTGTTCATATCTTCTGCCCATTTTTTGATATGATTGTCTGTTTTCTGTGTGTTGAGTTTGAGGAGTTCATTATAGATCCTGGATATCAACGTTTTGTCTGTACTGTCATTTGCAAATATCTTCTTCCATTCCGTGGATTGCCTCTTTGTTTTCTTGACTGTTTCCTTTGCTGTGCAGAAGTTTTTGATTTTGATGAAGTCCCAAAAGTTTATTTTTGTTTTTGTTTCCTTTGCCTTTGGAGACATATCTTGAAAGAAGTTGCTGTGGCTGATATCGAAGAGATTACTGCCTATGTTCTCCTCTAGGATTCTGATGGATTCCTGTCTCACGTTGAGGTCTTTTATCTATTTTGAGTTTATCTTTGTGTATGGTGTAAGAGAATGGTCGAGTTTCATTCTTCTACATATAGCTGCCCAGTTTTCCCAGCACCATTTATTGAAGAGACTTTCATTTTTCCCCTGTATATTTTTTCCTGTTTTGTCGAAGATTATTTGACCATAGAGTTGAGGGTCCATATCTGGGCTCTCTACTCTGTTCCACTGGTCTATGTGTCTGTTTTTGTGCCAGTACCATGCTGTCTTGGTGATCACAGCTTTCTAGTAAAGCTTGAAATCAGGTAACGTGATGCCCCCAGTTTTATTTTTGCTTTTCAACATTTCCTTAGCGATTCGGGGTCTCTTCTGATTCCATACAAATTTTTGGATTATTTGCTCCAGCTCTTTGAAGAATACTGGTAGAATTTTGATTGGAATGGCATTAAAAGTATAGATTGCTCTAGGCAGTATAGACATTTTAACAATGTTTATTCTTCCGATCCAAGAGCATGGAATGGTCTTCCATCTTTTTGTGTCTTCTTCAATTTCTTTCATGAGTGTTCTGTAGTTCCTCAAGTACAGATCCTTTACCTCTTTGGTTAGGTTTATTCCCAGGTATCTTATGGTTCTTGGTGCTATAGTAAATGGAATCTATTCTCTAATTTCCCTTTCTGCATTTTCATTGTTAGTGTATAAGAAAGCCACTGATTTCTGCAAATTGACTTTGTATCCTGCCATGTTGCTAAATTGCTGTATGAGTTCTAGTAGTTTGGGGGTGGAGTCTTTTGGGTTTTCCATATAAAGAATCATGTCATGTGTGAATAGAGAGAGTTTGACTTCTTCATTGCCAATTTGGACACCTTTTATTTCTCTTTGTTGTCTGATTGCTGTTGCTAGGACTTTTAATACTATGTTGAACAAGAGTGGTGAAAGTGGGCATCCTTGTCTTGTTCCTGATCTCAACGGGAAGGCTGCAAGCTTTTTCCCATTGAGGATGATATTTGCTGTGGGTCTTTCATAGATAGATTTGATGAGGTTCAGGAATGTTTCCTCTATCCCTAGACTTTGAAGCATTTTAATCAGGAACGGATGTTGGATTTTGTCAAATGCTTTTTCTGCATCAATTGAGAGGACCATGTGGTTCTTCTCTCTTCTCATATTAATTTGTTGTATCACATTGATTGATTTGCGAATGTTGAACCATCCTTGTAGCCCAGGGATGAATTCCACCTGGTCATGGTGGATAGAGTGAAATAAGTCAAGCAGAGAGAGTCAATTATCATATGGTTTCACGTATTTGTGGAGCATAACAAATAACATGGAGGACAAGGGGTGTTAGAGAGGAGAAGAAAGTTGGGGTAAATTGGAAGGGGAGGTGAATCATGAGAGACTATGGACTCTGAAAAACAATCTGAGGGGTTTGAAGTGGCGGGGGTGGGGGTGGGAGGTTGGGGTACCAGGTGGTGGGTATTATAGAGGGCACAGATTGCATGGAGCACTGGGTGTGGTGATAAAATAATGAATACTGTTATGCTGAAAATAAATAAATTAATAAAAAAAGTTTTTAAGATTTTATTTATTTATTGGACAGACAGAGATCACAAGTAAGCAAAGAGGCAGGCAGAGAGAGAGAGAGAGAGAGGAGGAGGAGGAAGCAGGCTCCCCACTGAGCAGAGAACTTGATGTGGGGCTTGATTCCAGGACCCTAAGATCATGACCTGAGCCAAAGGCAGAGGCCTTAACCCACTGAGCCACCCAGGCACCCCAATTATAGCAGGAATTCTATAACTTTCACCATAGTAGGACTACAGTTCAAATCCTCAGACCCCTCCTCTGATAAAAAATTGCTATTCTTATTAGAAGAAGTCCCAACAAGTTTTACATAATTGTCATGAGTCTTAAGATAGTAAGATTTCGAGGCTGATATCTTTGGTTTGAATTTTGTCTCTATTTCATACAAATTTTGTGACTTTAGCAATTAACATAATCTTTCTAGAACCCAGTTTCCTTACCTGTGGAATGGATTTAATAATCAGACTCTTAACATCATAGAATGAAGAGGATTAAATGGGTTAAAACATGCATGAAGGTATATAATAAGCACATCAAGATAGTTATTGGCTATTATGGTTAAAATGAAATATTGTACTTTTGCAAATAGCTGCTATGTAATGAACTTTGTGGTTCAGTTCTGCATATGTTTGCATTATTGCTTGATGTAGCCCAGGGTTTCTCAATCTAGGCACTATTAACATTTTAGGCAGATAACTTTTGATTGTTGGGGGCTCCACTCTGTATTATAGACTGTTTAGTAGTTTCCCAGCACACTATATGCCAATAACACACATCCTTTTCCACCATGTGACAATCAAAATTTTTCTAGACACAGCCAAATACCATTGAGGGAATATCACTTCTTATTAAGAACTACTATTCTAGTCTTAAGTTCTTCAAGGCCTGGGAGTTGGTCTTATGTCACTTTGTTGACTCTCAATTATCAGACCTCATGCTCTTGTATAAACATTGAACATTGTATTTTATAATTTGTTATATTATACAATAGTTGATGGGAAGCCTATTCAGAATTAAAATATTAAAGTATATAATAAAGGGGGTTATTCCTCCACCATTACTCCCATCAGGACCAATATCTAGTAGCTAGCCTGGTGCTTGGCTTATGAGAGGTATTTTATAAATGATTCTTAAATGAATGAGAAATTGGAGGAATTGTTTCTTTATTAAAAGGGGTGAAATGCCCCCTTATGCACTGAATCTTGATCTTGTAAAGTCACTGTACTAAATGCCTTATATGTGTTATAGCAATTAACTCTGAATTACCATGTAGTGGCAGAATCCCATTTTGTAAGTAAGAAAACCTATTTTTGTTTAAAGTCATAAAACTAGTAAGAGACAGAAGCAAGGTTTTGGTGCATATCTTCCTAAATCCTCATCTATACTTTGCATTCTTCTGATACCATGGAGTTAAAATTAATAGCCCTAGAATGAATAGAATTATCTATAATAGTATCAACCTTTTTCAATTTGTTTCCTAAAATTACACAACCAGTAGAAAGTTTTAGATCCAAATAAATGCAATAAAAACTAATGAAAGCATCTGATGGCTTTGAAAGACAATTTTAAATTGTAGGATTGAGGAAAAGCAAGCAGGTTACTTCCCCAAAGCAATTATTCATCAGTCACGAGCTTAGACCAACTTATCTTATTTGACATACATCTCATCACCTCTACTCAGGCTTGTAGCTCTCATTTCAGGATGGTATGTTCACAGTGGAAAATAAATCTCAAAAAGATTTATTATGTCATTAATCAATACTCAGTGCCACAGAGCAAATAAACCACAAACACGCTGAATCCGCTAGTTCAGATGTCTTTAGTCCTGTCAAGCCAGAGTAACTGAGATCTGAGCCTGCTCATCATAGGGCTGAGTGTGTATACAAATGCACTTATATGGTGTCCTATCTAGAAAAGTTAAAGACTATTTAATAATGACTTACCACTCTCCTCAGACATCTTGGATCATACCATAACTATAAATTATAGTGAGAGCTGCTATTTTGTATAGGGCAAAAAAAAAAAAAAATCAAATGTAGATTATCAGAGGGGGTCCAAGAGATGGTGTGGTAAGATCCTAAACTCACTTCCTGCCTTGGACATACCAAACTATAGCTATATAGTTCCCTCTAAGAAAGATTTGAGAACTAGATAGACGTCTCTCCACAACAAAGGATAAAAGACCACATGGAGAAGGTAGAAGAGGCAGATACATGACCTTGTAAATTACCTAATTCCTGGCACTGCAACACACAATAGGAAGGAATCTCTAGACAAATAGGTATTTCTCCCAGAGCAGCAAGGTGGTGGTGCCAAAACTGGGTACTCCAGCTTCTAAGATTTATACCAGAAAAATGAGCCCCCCAGAATGTCTGGCATAGAAAATTAATAGAGCTAGCATCTGGGGGTGCCACTGTGCTAGAAGAAATTGGGATTTCCCTCTTTGAAGGCATGTATGTGGCCTCGCTTGCCCCAGACCCAGCAAAAAAACAACCACTTTGAAAGGCACCTCGATTATCTGTGAGAGAGACTCATTTGCTGATCTGGACGCATTGCTAGAGGGATAGGGGAAAACTGGGATATTTTCTAGAGACAGAGGTGGGGGCAGATGTCTTCAAAAAGCCCTCCACATAGCCCAACAGCACAGGAGGGTAAGATCAGATGGGGCACCCTCCTGTCACCTTGGTGGGATGGGTTGAGGGTGAGCAACTGGGCACTTGCTGAGGCTGAAGAGCATGAGCAATTGTAGCACTCACCCCCTTGCTTTCTCACTGGGGTGGGGGACTGCAAATGGTTAAGGAGTTCTGCATCCTAGCTAAATTCTGCAAGCTAGGGTAGTTGTGACACTCCCCAGGCCTCTAGTGAGTATAAGCAGTGGTGGCATTCTCCCATTCTCTGCTTAAAGTCAGCACATGTACAGGGAAAGCACTTTCCTGGTGTTGCTGAAGCCCTTGGGCACACACATTCAAGGTATTTTCCCACTGCTTTCTTGAAACTAGCAAGTGTGTCTCACTCCCAACACTCTCCAAATGAAACAAGAATTCAGCATTGCTGAAACAAGCAAGTGTGTACAGTCTGTATAGGGAACACCCCCCTGATCACCTGGCCCTGGCGGCAAAGAAGGCTGGCGTTCCCGAGTTCCGCAGACTGTAATAATCGAAAAGACACTACATTGAAATCCACCACTCCTAGGACACTGCACAGATAGCAGACCAAGATAAAAACCCAATTTTCCTGTGAAAAGGGCCTATTTACTTATCCTGGAACTTCAGCTTGAGAGATAGGTTCCAGGTGTGCCACACATCTAGAAGCTATGGAGGTACTCCCAGGAAACATGAATAGGAAGACACCATCTTTGTGCACCTCACAGGGCTTGCTACAGCTCAACAAGGCCTTCCAGAAAGAAACTTGTACAGTCAAGTCGAGTCCCAATTCTTGCAACTATCTCCCAGGGACACCTCCAGATTTCCTGGTCTGGAAGCCAGCAAGGATTATAACTGTGGCCCCACAGGGCTATGTGTATTTGTACACGTTGAAAGGTGCTGTCCAAGAGTCTGGTCTCTAAACACCAAGAAATTAAATGTTAAAATTGGGACTCCTCCTCTTGTCACTAATGGATATTGGCACACCCTCAATAATGGGGGCATATTAAGAATAAATCAGGTGGTTTAGACAATAACAAAGGTTTAAGAGTCAACCAAAAGCTAAGGCATAATTAAACAAGAACTATCACCTACACAGCTCCAATCTCTCAAGACAGAGAGGTAGCTTTTTCACCCAATATCTCAAGACACAGAGTCAAGCAAAATGAAGAAACAGAAAAATATGTTCCAAATGAAACAAAAAGATAAAACCTCACATAAAGACTTCTTTTGATATGGAACTAAGTAATCTACCAAATAAAGAATCAAAGTCACACATATGCTTAGCAAAGCTGAAAGAAGAATGGATAAACACAGTGAGACTTTCAGCAGAGAGACAGAAAACAAAAGAAATACAAAACAGTAGTCATAGAACTGACAAATACATAATTGAAATGAAAACTACAGAGGTTCAATGGCAGACTGTATA
The DNA here is from genome assembly GCF_009829155.1 of Mustela erminea. Taxonomy (NCBI): domain Eukaryota; kingdom Metazoa; phylum Chordata; class Mammalia; order Carnivora; family Mustelidae; genus Mustela; species Mustela erminea. The sequence goes on from NC_045614.1 coordinate 41,571,787, forward strand.
AAGGAGAAAAGAGCAGCAACCTGGAAGACAAAGCATTGAAATTCACACAGATAGAGCAGCAAAAAGAAAAAATTACAATGAAGATAGATTATGAGACCTCTGAAACAACATCAAGTGGAATAACATTTATGTTACAGAGGTCCCAAAAGGAGAAGAAAGGACCAGAACACATATTTGAAGAAATAATGGCTGAAAACTTCCCTAACTTAGGGAAGGTTGTAGATATCAGAAATCCAAGTCCAGGAAGCCCAAAAGGTTCCAAATAAGATGAACCAAAAGATAGCCACACTGATACACATTATAATTAAAATGTCAAAAGTTAAATATAACAAATCTTTAAAGCAGTAAGAAAAAAATAAGTTGTTTCATACAAGGAAAATCTCATAAGGCTATAAGCAGATTTCTTGACAAAAACTTTGCAAGCAAGAAGAAAGTGGCAGTACATATTCAAAGTGCAAAAAGGAAAAACTTCCAAACAAGAATGCTCTGCCTGGAAAGGTTATCATTCAGATTTGAGAGATAAAGAGTCTTCCAGACAAGAAGATGTTAAAGGAGTTCATTACTACTAATTTTGTCCTACAAGAAATAATAAAGACACTTCTTTAAGATGTACATAATTGGCACTAATCAATGACAAGAAATCATAGGAAAGTAAATCTGGTTGGAAAATGTAAATACATAATAAAGGCAGTAGATTAATTATTATAATGCTTATAAGAAGCTTAAAAGACAGAAGTAGTAAAATTAAAACTATAATAATTAGCTGAGGAATACATAAACTAAAAAGATGTAAAAAGTGACATCAAAACATGGGAGGGTAGTAAAATAAAATAGTAAAATAATAGTAAAATAAAATAAAAACATGGGAGGGTAGTAAAAATGTAGCGTTTGGGAATGTATTCCAGTTTAAGTTATTATCAACTTAAAATACACTGTTATATACATAAGATGAACCTCAAGGTAACCACAAAGCCAAATTTACAGGAAACACACAAAAGAAAATGAGAAATGAGTGTAAGCATTACATTAAAGTAAGTCCCCAAATCATAAGGCAGGAGAAAAAGAGAAGAAAAGAGAAGAGAAAAAAAAAAAAAACAGAAGAAATACAAAAATATCCAGAAAACAACAGAATGATAATAAATACAGACCAATCAATACTTTATATGTAAATGGACTAAATTCTCCAATCAAAAGACATAGAGTGGCTGACTGGATTAAAAAAATAATAAGATCCATCCTTTCGCTACCTACAAGAGACTCCATTCAGTAGTGACACACAGACTGAAAGTGTAAGAAGGAGGAAAGATATTTCATGCAAATGGAAGTAAAAAGAAACCTGGAAGACAAAATAACCTTAAAAACAAAGACTGTAATAAAAGACAAAGAGGGGTACTATATAATGATAAGATAAAGAGGTCAATCCAGCAAGAAGATATAAGATTTATAGATATATGTACACTCAAGATAGGAGCACCAAAATATATAAGGCAAATATTAACAGAGGTCAAGGGAGAAAATGACAGCAATACTATATACCCCACTTAAATCAGTGATCAAGATCAAGATCATCCAGACAGAAAATTAGTAAGGAAATATTGGCCTTAAATAACACATTAGACCAAATATATTTAATAGATATATATAGAACATTCCATTCAAAACCAGCAGAATATGCATTATTCTCAAATGTAAATCAAACACTCTTCAATACAAGTCACATTTTAGACCAGAAAAAAAAAGGCCCCTAAATTCAAGAAGATTGAAATCTTATCAAACATCTTTCCCAACCATGATATATGAAGCCAGAAATCAATTTCAAGAAGAAAACTAGAAAAACTACAAATAAGTGAGAATCAAACAACTTATCACTGAACAATTACTGGATCATAGAAGAAATCAAAGGAGAAATAAATACCTAGAGATAAATGAAAACAGTAATAAGACATTACAAAATACGGGATGCATCAAAGGTAGTCTTAAGAGGGAATTTTTTTTTTTTTAATAAACATATATTTTTATCCCCAGGGGTACAGGTCTGTGAATCACCAGGTTTACACACTTCAGCACTCACCAAAGCACATACCCTCCCCAATGTCCATAATCCCACCCCCGTCTCCCAAACCCCCTCCCCCCAGCAACCCTCAGTTTGTTTTGTGAGATTAAGAGTCACTTATGGTTTGTCTCCCTCCCAATCCCATCTTGTTTCATTTATTCTTCTCCTACCCACTTAAGCCCCCATGTTGCATCACCACTTCCTCATATCAGGGAGATCATATGATAGTTGTCTTTCTCTGCTTGACTTATTTCACTAAGCATGATACGCTCTAGTTCCATCCATGTTGTCGCAAATGGCAAGATTTCATTTCTTTTGATGGCTGCATAGTATTTATAACGATACATGCCTATCTCACTAAGCAGAAGAAATGTCAAATGAAATAATTAACTTCACACCTAAAGGAACTAGAAAAAGAACAAATGAAGCACAAAGTTAGTAGGAGGAAAGAAATCATAAATATCAGAGGAGAAATAAATGAAATAGAGACTAAAAAGGTAATAGAAAAGATCAATGCCATTAAGAGCTGGTACTTTGAAGAGAAAAACAAAACTGACAAACCTTTAGCTAGATTCACCAAATAAATAAACAAATAAATAAAAATAAAAAAAGAGAGAGAGAGGGTTCAAATAAAACAAGAAATAAAACTTTTTTGAAAAAAGTTACAATTGGTACCACAAAAATACAAAGAATCATAAAAGACTAATATGAATAATTATATACCAACAAACTGGACCACCTAGAAAAAAAAGTTCTTGCAAAAACACAATTTCAAAGATGGAATCAAGAAGTAGAAAAATCTATAAAGATGTAGAGTCAGTAATTTAAAACCTCCTAGCAAACAAAGTTCAGTACCAGACAGCTTCACTGGTAAATTCTATTAAACATTCAAAGAAGATTAAATACTTACAATTCTCACACTCTTACCAAAGACTGGATAGGAGGAAAAGCTTCCAAACTCCTTTTACAAGGCCAGCAATGCCCCGATATAAAAGCCAGACAAGAATAGAATAGACAAAAAATAAAATTACAAGTCAATATTTCTTTTTTGTTTGTTTGTTTGTTTGTTTTTTAAATTTTTGGGCATGTGCATTTTATTTTAATTTTTTTCTTGGTTTTTTTTAGATTTTTTATTTTTTATAAACATATATTTTTATACAAGTCAATATTTCTGATGAACATAGATACAAAGATCTTCAAAAATGTTTGAACAATCTCCTCCAGTTCCATCCATTTTGATTATAGTAAGTGAAACAAGTCAAGCAGAGAAAGTCAATTATCATATAGTTTCACTTATTTGTGGAACATAAGGAATAGCATGGGACATTAAGAGAAGGAAGGGGAGGGACGCCTGGGTGGCTCAGTTGGTTAAGCAGCTGCCTTCGGCTCAGGTCATGATCCCAGCGTTCTGGGATCGAGTCCCACATCGGGCTCCTTGCTCAGCGGGGAGCCTGCTTCTCCCTCTGCCTCTGCCTGCCATTCTGTCTGCCTGTGCTCTCTCTCTGATAAATAAATAAAATCTTTAAAAAAAAAAAAAAAAGAGAAGGAAGGGGAAAATGAAGAGGGGGAAATCAGAGGAGGAGATGAACCATGAGAGACTGTGGACTCTAGGAAACAAGCTGAGGATTTTAGATGGAGGGGGGTGAGGGGATGGGTTAGCCCACTGATGGGTATCAAGGAGGGCATGTATTGTATAGAGCACTGGGTGTTACACACAAATAATGAATCATGGAACACTGCATCAAAAACGAATGTTGTACTGTATGGTGACTAACATAACATTTTTAAAAAAGCATGAGCAAAACAAATTTATCAATACAGGAAAGGGATCACACAACACGATCAGGTGGGATTTATCCCAGGGGTACAAGGATGGCTCAACATCCACAAATCAATCAACATGATATGTCATGTTAATAAAATGAAAAATAAAAATACTATAATTATCTCAACAAAGCAGAAAAAGCACTTGGCAAAATTCAACATCCATTTATGATAGAATAGCTCAACAAAGTGGAGATAGAGAGAACATACTTCAACATAATAAAGGCTATATAAACAAACCGACACCTAATATCATATTTAATTGTGAAAAGTGAACATTTTTCCTCTAAGATCAGGAACAAGATGAGGACGTTCACTATCCACTTTTATTCAATATAGTACTGGAAGTCTTGACACATAGCAATTATGTAAGAAAAGGAAATAGAAGTCATACAAATTGAGAAGTAAGGAGTAAAACTATCACTATTTATAGGTGACATGATTCTATATATACAGGGCTCTAAATACTTGTTCCCCCGAAACCCATTAGAACTAAGAAAAGAATTCAGTAAACATGCAAGATACAAAATTAATACACAAAAATCTTGCAGTTTCATACACTAATAACAATCATAAAAAGAAACCAAGAAAACAATCCCATTTACAATCTCATAAAAAAGAATAAGATACATAGGAATAAATTAAGAATGTAAAAGACCTGTGGGATGATAACTATAAAACACTGGTGAAAAAAAGACACAAATAAATCAAAATTCTAATGATAATTTTATACAGAATTAGAATGAATCATAAAATATGTATGGAAGTAGAAATCACTACAAATAGCCAAAATAATTTTGGTACTGGCAGAAAACTGGATACACAGATCAGTGGAGGAGAGTAGAAAGCTAAAAAATAGGGATCAATTAAGAATCTGACTCCTGAATTCGGCTCAGGTCATAATCTCAGTGTTGTGAGATCCAGTCCCATATTGAGCTCGGTACTCAGTGGGGGTCTGCTTGAGTTTCTCTCTCAGGCTCTCCTTCTACCTCTCCATGCTGTGTGTACACTCTCTTCCTCTCTCTCAAATAAATAAATAAATAAATAAATAAATAAATAATTTTTTAAAGGAAAGCTCAGAAATAAATCCACTAATATCTTGTCCGTTCATTTACATCAAGCAAGAATATATAATGGAGAAACGACAGTCTCTTCAATAAATGGTGTGTTGAGAAAACTAGATAGTCACATGCAAAAGCATGGAAATAGACCATCATCATGTACAATAAACAAAAGTTAACTCAAAATGGATTAAAGATTTGCATGTAAGACCTAAAACCATGAAATCCCTAGAAGAGAATATGGGCAGCATGTACCTTTTCTTAGAAAATTTTTTTGGGGGGGTGGGATCTGATTCCAAAAGCAAGGGAAACAAAGGCAAAAGTGAACTAAAAACCAACCAAACAAGACAAAAACTTCCACTCAGTGGAGCAGTGAAGGAACTTATCAACAAATGAAACACCCAACCTACAGAATCTGAAAAGATATTTGTGAATCATATATCTGTTATGTAGTTAATATCCAAAATATTTAAAGAACTCCTACAATTCAATAATGAAACAATCTGATTTTTAAAAATTTTTAGAGGGTCTGAATCAACATTTTTTTCCAAAAAAGACATAGATGACCATCATGCACATGAAAAGGTGCTCAACTTCAGTAATTGCCAGGGAAATGCAAATTAAAACCAAAAAGGATATCATTTTATCTATAGCCAGAATGGCTATTATCAAAAAGATAAGAAATAACAAGTGTTGGCAAGGACATGAAGAGTAGGGTGCCCCATGTGCTGTTGGTGGGAATGTAATTTGGTGAAGCCACTATGGAAAACAGTATGGAGATTCCTCAAAAAATTAAAAATAGAAATACCAATACCATATGATCTAGCCATTCTGCTGCCTATCTATCCAAAGAAAACAAAAAATTCAAAATTAATCTGCACTGCTGTGTTCACTGCAGCATTATTTACAATAGTAAAGATATGGAAACAACCTAAATGCCCATTGATAAATGAATGATTAAGATGTGGACGGGACTGGAAGAGATTATGCTGAGTGAAATAAGTCAAGCAGAGAGAGTCAGTTATATGGTTTCACTTATTTGTGGAGCATAACAAATAGCATGGAGGACATAGGGAGATGGAGAGGAGAAGGTAGTTGAGGGAAATTGGAAGGGGAGGTGAACCGTGAGAGATTATGGACTCTGAAAAATAACCTGAGGGTCTTGAAGGGGTGGGGGATGGGAGGTTGGGGGAACAAGGTGGTGGGTATTAGGAAGGGCATGTATTGCATGGAGCACTGGGTGTGGTGCAAAAACAATGAATACTGTTAAGCTGAAAAGAAAAAAAATAAAGATGTTGTATGCACAATGGAACACTACTGAGCCATAAAAAGGAATGGAATCCTGCCACTTGTGACCATGTGGATAGACCTGGAGGTTATTATGTTAGGTGAAGTAAGCCAAACAGAGAAAGATAAATACAACATAACTTCACTTATATGTGGAATCTACAAGTCAGAACAAACAAAACAAAACACAGACACACAGATACAGAGAATAGATTGGAAGTTGTCCAAGGCAAGGTTGGGGTTCGGTAACATGGGTGAAGGTGATCTACAGGTATAAACTTCCAGGCATAAAAATAGAAAATCATGGAAATGTAATGTATAAGCATAGGCAAGATGGTCAATGATATTTTAATAACTTCGTATGGGAATAGATGGCAACTACAGTTGGTGGTGAAAATTCTATAATGTATACCAATATCAATCACTATGTTAAACACATGAAACTAACATAATATTGTATGTCAAGTGTTCCTCAATTAAAAAAAAAAATCAAATGTAACCTTGTCTTGTTTCAGGAATATGGAAACTGATAAACACCTCTTAGTGTGTGGTACTACCTTCAAACATGTGAGCTCTTCACTTGAAATGAAACAAATTAGGTGTCTGGTATTTCCGCTTAATGACTTCTGCTCATTACATAGGTTTTGTTATTTGGTGGCAAGAAGGGGGATTTTGTTCACTTTTGTCATAGTCAATACACTAACAATTACACACATTTAAACTTTATCAGTGATAAGTTGATCTTCAACTGTACCATGAACAGGGTACTGCCAAAGGTACAGTTACTAAAATATCAATTTTTTTTTCTTTTCTCCCCCTTTGAAAGGAAGGGGCTTCAATTTTTTCTGCATGGCTAAAACCACACTAAACAATGTATCAGTAATTTGTAACCTAAGTATTGCAATATGCTAGTAACACTCTTGCGGCCTTGTTTTACAAAGTTTATTTTACATTGATCAGTTCAGTACATTACACTGACCCTTTTAGTTATTTTCATTATATGAAATCTACCATGTCAGAGATGATTTAATCTATTTAAGTGTTGAACTGCTAGTACAACTTGTACATTTTACAGTAATTCAGAATTTGTAAGGAAAATAGTTCACCAATGTTTAGCTTATATGAAGGTGCTTAGGTAGGAATAAAGTGGTATAAAATGCAAAAACAAACAAAAACACTAATGTATTCAAATTTATTCTCCAAAGTCCATTTAAGATTTTTTTCTATCACATACAGTCAACAAGAATTTGCTCATAAATAAATTAGACCCTAGATATCCATCTTCAAGGGAGTTATTTCTTTGTTAGAACATGTTTCTGTCAAGAGGACCTCAATAAAAAAAAATCAAATGAAACCCCATCTTGTTTTAGGAATGTGGAAACTGATAAATGCCTCCTATGGCATAGTGCTACCTTCAAACATGTGAGCTCTTCAACAACAAAAAATATTTAAGATTTGCTTTCTTATTCAGAGAGAGTGTGAGCTAGGGGAGGGACAGAGGGAGAGAATTTCAACCAGACTCTGCAGTCACTGCAGAGACAATGCAGGGTTCGATTTCATGACCCTGAGATCATGACCTGAGGAAAAATCAAGAGTTGGTCACCCAGGCACCCCCATTTCTCACTTTAGTATAATATGTCATTTCTACAATCTACAGAATTCTATTTAATTCTTAATGTATTTGAAATATATAGCATTATTCCAACCCTAATCAACCACTACATATATCATTTTTGTTGAAAAAAATATATTTTTTAAAGATTTTATTTACTTATTTGACAGAGAAAGACACAGTGAGAGAGGGAACACAAGCAGGGGGAGTGGATGAGGGAGAGGCAGGCTTCCTACTGAGGAGGGAGCCCAGTGCAGGGTTCAATCCCAGGACCCTGAGATCATGACCAGAGCTGAAGGCAGATGCTTAACCACTCAGGCACCCCTTGGAAACCATATTTTAAATTATGGAAAAAGACTTCAGTTCCTTAATGGTGATGATGTAATGACATTATTAGGGTCAAGAATTCCACCACTAACAATGCAGAGAAAGATGATGCTACTAGATATTGAAAAGTTCTTTTATCTTTTAAATTCAGTTCAAACTTTTTCAGTTATTCTATTTCAACACATGGATTTTTCTCTCTGGATGTTCACAGCTTCAAACAGGAAGCAAATCCAACTATAAATAACTGCAATATAGTCAGATAAGAATAATAACAGACTGACTATATGTTAGAGACTATGTAGGGAAGAGAAGGACAAACAGGATGGTGGCTTGGGATTTAAAAGGGTCTTACTGAGGAGGGGAGAATAAGTTTAGGAGATCTGACCTAGAAAAAAAAAATGTTGTGATTTTACTCACTTGTGAAATTTTATCAACTCACCTGTAATTGTAGCATTACTCAAAGAATCTGGTAATTAGCTATCATACTATACTTATGAGTTATAATATTATAACTAAATTCCTTCCTTTGTTTGTTCTACTTTGTTTGAGTCCTGAAGTTCTGGGAAATAACATTTTGGAAGTCACATTTATAAGAAGAATAATGGCCATCACTGGAATACTTACTCCCATACAGGAATTACTCCAAGCACTTTATATGCATCGTGTCATTTAATCCTGGCAACCTGCTATCGACTTCATTTTGTAAATAAGGAAATTGGGGCACGGAGAGATCAGTAACTTTCCTGAAGTCACAGAGCCAAGATCTGAATCCAGTGACTGTAATTCTAGATCCAGATTTCACCACCATCTTCTACTGTTCCCAAATAATTAAAATAAAAACTAACAACTAGGGGTACCTGGGTGGCTCAGTGGGTTAAAGCCTCTGCCTTCAGCTCAGGTCATGATCTCAGGGTCCTGGGATAAAGCCCCGCATTGGGCTCTCTGCTCAGCGAGGAGCCTGCTTCCTCCTCTCTGCCTACTTGTCATCTCTCTCTCTCTCTCAAATAAATAAATAAAATCTTAAAAAACAAAACAAAACTAACATCTAGTTTGATGTTTTCCCCCATTGTCATTTTGTTTTGAGTTCACATATTTCAGTGGCATTAAAGGAACTTAGCCCAGAGACTTCTTTTTTTTTTTTTTTTTAATTTTTTTACTTATTTATTTGACACAGAGAGAGAGATCACAAGTAGGCAGAGAGGCAGGCAGAGAGAGAGGGGGAAGCAAGCTCCCCGCTGAGCAGAGAGCCCGATGCGGGGCCCGATCCCAGGACCCTGAGATCATGACCTGAGCTGAAGGCAGAGGCTTAACCCATTGAGCCACCCAGGCGCCCCAGCCCAGAGACTTCTGCTTAAATTACTTCTGCCTTTGTATGTACTACACAGCCCATCTACTACACAGCCCAGCAATTCCATTCTTGGTACATTTAACAAAGACATAGGCTCAAAGGTCCACAGCATCATTTGTAATATCCCTATCCTGGAAAATAGCAAAACACCTTTCAATGCTACAATGAATATATAATCTGTAGGACACACACGTAATGGAATGCTATACAGCAAGGAGAATAAATGGTCTACAGCTACAGGCAATATGGATGGCTCTCCTAAACAGTGGTTGGCAAAATAAATCAGACAAATGAGTATGGACTGTACAAATCCATTTGTCATATAGGAAAGGAGACAAACCAAACCAATCTATTCAAAGTCAGAATCATGGTTATCCTTAATGTATGGGGGGACTGGGATGCAGAATGAGTAGACTTTCAGGGACCCTGAGAACATTACTTTTTTTTTTAATGGGTGCTAGTTACATGGGTGCATTTAAGAAATCATTGTGTTCTTCATTTATAAGGTGTACACTTCTAAACGTATGTTATACAACAATAATTTTTAGTCAGATGAAATAATGCATTGACCACTCAACAGAGCAGCTAGCTATACAAACAACATACTGAATGGAACAAATACTAACAACTAAATGTTATTTTATCAAAACAGTGCTTTGGATATCTAACTTCATATGTTTAGCCCTTAAATCCTAACAGGATGAAAGCAAACTTTTTATAATCTTTAAATGAGATAATCTAAGAATTTCATTTTTCTAGTTTGGATCTGGGCAGAGGGTAGAAAGTACAGAGGAACAAAACAGTCTTAGTAAAACAGGGCAAATGCTTTTGAGATAGGAACACAGAGTTGAGCAGGAAACAGGAGTAGCAAGTGAAAGCCTCTGAGAAAATTCGATAACCCACTGACTAATTGGGTGGTGTGACCAGAGTATCCAAGGAAAAAGTGAAAGATCTTCTGGCCAGGCGTGAGTCTATAAAGGAGAAAAGGCTTTCTTTGACTATGAGTGCAGGGTTAAATTCAAGTGTGAAGGCCAGCAGTAAAAAGTGATAGTTGGTTCCAGGCACAAATCCATGGTAACCATCTTAAATTGTGTTCTGTTCCCCTGCTGGTCTTTCTAACTGCACAAACTATAATCGCCTTTAAAACTATTGTGAAATCTCCAAATATTAAAAACCATATATATGACTATGTCTTGAGCCAAGCAGTTATATGGGCATTTACTTTGTTATTCCTCCTCACTAAAGCCTCCCAGCAAAGGGAGAAAGCAAATTAGTCCTTAGAATATTAATGTAAAATATTTAGAGGGTTCAAATGTTTGCAGCCCTTAAGTACGGAAAATATGAGTACTTGTCGTGAAGCACATAAAACACCATCACAAACCAGAAAATATTAATTACTGCTTAGTTAAGTTGTGTTGCCCATGGCTCCCCTAGACGCTGAAAGTCAAGTAACTCTTTTTAAATGTACATTGGAATCGTCACTCATCAGCTGACTGGTAGAAGGTAAATAAGCCCCACACTAATCTTTGTATTAGTGCCTTCTTATCTCCTTGTTAATCTGTAATTAACTTAAGAAGCAGCACATACGATTTGGGACTGGAATCAGTTTTGTCTCCAACATTAGAATAGTAAATCCCTTCATTAACAGAAACAGTACATGGAATGGTTATTAAACTTATTCTTTTTATGTTATACTGGATATTTGTTTCAGATTGCAGTTATGCATGAATGGATATTATATGATGCTTTGATGACCTTTCGAAATTCATCTGATTAAACACTGTTGTACTTCATTATGACATTTCTCTCCTTGTACTACCAGATTTGATGTGTATGGCTTAATAATGCAAGGAGACACGCATGCTAATAACTTCACAATTCATTGCTATTTTGTAATGCACATGAAATTTAGTACAAGTTTCACTGGCTGGAGGCTTACATGAATCATATAAATTAGAGGGTAACAAAAGAACATATTAGCATTTGTTAGCCTAGATGCACGAATTTTGTACTAACCATTTTAATATGTACTACAACTTTTCCACCCTCAAGTTAAAAAGCCTTTCAATTTTTCAACCAACATCATAATTGAATTGGTTCTCTTTCTGCCTAAGGATAACAATTTTACACTGATGGAATCTTTATTAGATTCTAAGGATTATACTGATGGTTCTGGTTTGTAAAGTCAAACAACTCCACCCAGGGAAAGGGTTATTTCAACAAATCATGAGCAAAAAAACCAAAAAAGTTAAATTTATCTGATAAGAGGAAACGCTTGTTTAATTATTATTGCAAAATAAGCTGAACAGGCCTCTGATAATTGATTCTCAGGAGAAATGGCCACACACTAAGAAAGCTATATAACCTAAAATTTCATAGAACAAAATTGGCCCCAAATCATGGCTATTTTTCACTCTATGTAGTGTTTTGTTGATTTCCCAACCAATGTATTTTTAAGTTGGTGAAATAGAATTTTAGAAGTCATAAGATAGGACTTTTCTTTTTTAGAGCTGAGTAATTTTGTGTGTGACTGTAATCATTCTTTTTTAAATGGGATTTAAATCAACTTCATATCAGGTTATAAACATGTTGCACTTGGTTTTCAAAGTCTGACTAATATCCTGACATCCTGAAACAAAATCTTCAGATGTTCCAAAATTAAGAACTCTCAAATTATACAAAGGACCTTAGAGATAAGCGACATAGGCCCTTGTATTTTTGAACAATGAATCTGATATCTGGGGGGGAGGGGGGGAGCAATTATGTAGTACAACCAAGTAATTTTGACTTTTTTATATATGTTATTCAATCTTTCTGCTGCCTGTGGTTGCTGGCTGAAATCTAGAAGGCTTAAAACAAATATTGCTGACCATAAAGGAAGAACTGAGGAATGACCAGGATAGCAGGAGGGAAAGCAGATGAATGTAACTTTCTTGATTGCAAGACACAGAAAGAAACTGTAACAGATAAGCAAATGCATACACTCATGGGCATACACACATACTCATATACCCAGTCAATTGGAAGGAAATAGGACAATTCATAAAATCCAAAGAAGAGTTATTTCCTCTCTAACATGATATGAATCAGAGCAATTCTTGGTTTCCAGGTAGCTTTTCCATTCCAGCATTAATACAAATTTTTTCTGATAAGTGTACCTAGAGTTTTCTCTCAGTAACAAATTCTCTTCTCACTTAGCTCAGTAGTGGATCATGTGTCCCAGGCCTAATCCAATTAGGTAATACATTTATGTAAATTTATGGATGGAAGGATGGATGGATGGGTGGATGGATTATGTATGTATTTAAGCCCTGGCAATTGCCTAGATATGCACATGAATCCAATAAATAAAATCTTTCTGGAACTTCTCAGAAATAGTTTTATTCTACAACCCCAGATGTGAACTTCAGAGGTTGCCTTTTCAGGGCTTTTATAATAATTTATTATCACTGAAAGTTAGCAAAAATTCGGGGGGAAAGATTCACATATGGACAACAAAACCATTATGTGATAAAGTAACTAATGTAGCAAAACCAAGCCAGACACTTGCACATAAGCCTCAACACTAATATAGTTTTAATAGAGTGAATGCTCAGTAAATGATGCCTGAGACTGTTCAGAGATTAAATGCACAAAAGGTCTTCACTTAAGACCCTACTCAGCTAACCAAAGGCCCCCACTTCCATTAATGTCTTGGAGTCTCTGTAGAGAGACTTTATTCAGCCACTTAATTCTTTATCTCCATCAAAATCATTATGTTTAATTAAATGTAGGAATGATGAAGTTAAACCAGAATTCAAGTAATCAGTTGACTATCAAAGCACAGGAGTTATTAAAATTCCTGATCCCTAACTAAAGAAAATGTGTTTTAATAAGCTATCCAGGAGTACTTTCTTCTAAAAGACTTTTTCAGGTAGGCACTATTATGCCTACCTGAAAAAGTCAAGAGGCAGAGGTATAGTGTTAACTTGTTGAACATGGATCCAAATCTGAGTCTATCTGAAGTAAATCGGCATCCTTTTATATTGCTTACCCTTGTCCAATCTAGAGACTCTTTTGATTATGCCTCTATTATTACAATTTTAAAAATGAGATTTTTAATACCTGTAAACTCAAACTGAATCACCTTCACATATCTAGAATTCAAGTTATTGCTGGCTTATATATCAGGTCCCCTCTGCAACAAACCTGAAGAGTGTTGTTGGGTTATGAATCGGTACAACTTTTCCAAAGTATTTGGCAGCATGCTGAAAAGGTTTAAAAGTTCTTGTACTGGGTGCCTGGGTGGCTCAGTGGGTTAAGCCGCTGCCTTCGGCTCAGGTCATGATCTCAAGGTCCTGGGATCGAGTCCCACATCGGGCTCTCTGCTCGGCAGGGAGCCTGCTTCCTCCTCTCTCTCTCTGCCTGCCTCTCTGCCTACTTGTGATCTCTCTCTGTCAAATAAATAAATAAAATCTTCAATAAATAAATAAATAAATAAATAAATAAATACATAAATACATAAATAAATAAATAAAAGTTCTTGTACTAATTTTAGGATTGTTTGTTCCAACACTTTGAAAAATGCTAGTGGAATTTTGATTGAGATGGCCTTGACAGTACAGGTTGCTCTAGGCAGTATAGACATTTTAACAATGTTTATTCTTCCAATCCATGAGCATGGAATGCTTTTCCACCTTTCTGTATCTTCTTCCATTTCTTTCATGAGTGTTCTGTAGTTTCTTGAGTACAGATCCTTTACCTCTTTGGTTAGATTTATTCCCAGGTATCTTATGGTTCTTGGTGCTATAGTAAATGGAATCGATTTTCTCATTTCCCTTTCTATATTTTCATTGTTAGTGTATAAAAAAGTAATTAATTTCTGTACATTGATTTTGTATCCTGCCACATTACTGAATTGTATGAGTTCTAGTAGATTGGGCGTGGAGTCTTTTGAGTTTTCCATATAAACTATCATGTCATCTGTGAAGAGAGAGAGTTTGACTTCTTCTTTGCCATTTTGAATGCCTTTTATTTCTTTTTGTTGTCTGATTGCTGTAGCTAGGAGTATGGAACCAGAAGAGACCCCGAATTGCTAAGGAAATGATGAAAAAGAAAAACAAAAAACAAAACTAGGGGCATCGTGTTGCCTGATTTCAAGCTTTACTACAAAGCTGTGATCACCAAGACAACATGATACTGGCACAAAAACAGACACATAGACCAATGGAACAGAGCAGAGGGCCCAGATATGGACCCTCAACTAATCTTTGACAAAGCAGGAAGAAGTATACAGTGGAAAAAAGATAGTTTCTTCAATAAATGGTGCTGGGAAAATTGGACAGCTACATATAGAAGAATGAAACTCAATCATTCTCTTACACCATACACAAAGATAAACCTGAAATGGATAAAAGACCTCAACATGAAACAGGAATCTATCAAAATCCAAGAGGAGAACATAGGCAGTAACCTCTTCAACATTGGCCACAGCAACTTCATTCAAAACGTGTCTCCAAAGGCAAAGGAAACAAAAGTGAAAATGAACTTTTGGGACTTCATCAAGATCAAAAGCTTCTGCACAGCAAAGGAAACAGTCAAAAAAATGAAGAGGCAACCCACAAAATGGGAGAAGATATTTGCAAATGACACTACAGACAAAGGGCTGATATCCAAGATCTATAAAGAACTCCTCAAACTCAGCACACTCAAAACAGATAATCACATCAGAAAATGGGCAGAAGACATGAACAGATACTTCTCCAAAGAAGACATACAAATGACTAACAGACACATGAAAAAATGTTCATCATCATTAGCCATCAGGGAGATTCAAATCAAAACCACTTTGAGATACCACCTTGCACCAATTAGAATGGCCAAAATTAACAAGACAGTAAACAACAATTATTGGAGAGGATGTGGAGAAAGGAGAACCCTCTTCCACTGTTGGTGGGAATGCTAGTTGGTGCAGCCACTTTGGAAAACAGTGTGGAGATTCCTTAAGAAATTAAAGGGACGCCTGGTTGGCTCAGTTGGTTAAGCAGCTGCCTTCGGCTCAGGTCATGATCCCAGCGTCCTGGGATGGAGTCCCACGTTGGGCTCCTTGCTCGGTGGGGAGTCTGCTTCTCCCTCTGCCTCTGCCTGCCATTCTGTCTGCCTGTGCTGGCTCTCTCTCCCTCTCTCTCTCTGATAAATATATAAAATCTTAAAAAAAAAAAAGAAATTAAAAATAGAGCTTCCCTATGACCCTGCAATTGCACTACTGGGTATTTACCCCAAGGATACAGACATAGTGAACAGAAGGGCCATCTGTACCCCAATGTTCATAGCAGCAATGGTCACAGTCACCAAACTGTGGGAAAAAAAAAAAAAAAGACACCCTTCAACAGATGAATGGATAAAGAAGATATGGTCTGTATATACAATGGAGTATTATGTCTCCATCAGAAAGATGAATACCCAACTTTTGTATCAACAGGGATGGGACTGGAAGAGATTATGCTGAGTGAAATAAGTCAAGCAGAGAGAGTCAGTTATCATATGGTTTCACTTGTGGAGCATAAGGAATAACATGGAGGACATTGGGAGATGGAGAGGAGAAGTGAGTTGGGGAAAATCAGAGGGAGAGACAAACCATGAGAGACTGTGGACTCTGAAAAGCAAACTGAGGGTTTTGGAGGGGAGTGGGGTGGGAGGTTGGGAGGGCCTGGTGGTGGGTATTAAGGAGGGCACATATTCGATGGAGCACTAGGTGTGGTGCATAAACAATGAACCTTGGAACATTGAAAAAATAAAATAAAATTTAAAAAATAAAAAATAAAATAAAAAATGGAAGTTCTTGTACTTCCATCAGCAAAGTTAATGTTAGGAATATTTCCTAAATGGTTACATGTAATCATATTGTTACATTTCAAAGTAATTCAGGACACAAAAAAATTATAGTGCAACTAAATGTCCAAGGAGAACTGAGTAAAGCAATTATTGCTTAATTACACAATGGAATACTTTGAAGCCATTAAGAATGTTTTCATAGAATAATATACAATAACATGGAAATGTTCACAATAAGCATATAAAGTAGGTTACTTAACACAATGTATAATATGACTCTATAATCCTACTTTAACACCCACACAGAGAAATTTTTGACTATCACTAAATAAAGGAATTCTGAGAATTTCTTTGCAAAAGCTGTTGTAATTGCAAAGAATATAAACCTACTAGAACTAGCTGATGCATAAAAGTTGACTATACCATAAACTCTGAGGTATTTAAATGAAGACAAAAGAAAAAGTACAGTTGGGCCTCAGGAGAGTTGGGAACTGGGCACTGGAGAGCTGTTGAGAAACAAAGCTCTTATATTCTTGAAATTACTTTCCTCAAGGTTTTTGTTCCTTTGAACACCTGTTTTTATTCTCCTCAATAGTTTGACTTTCTTTGCTTCGCTGTCTACATGGTGTAAGTTGAACACCCGACTATATCCCAGTTCACATATTCTCATTTCAATCAATTAGGGAAGGCTGGCTAGTATCTCTAAATTCAAAAACTATGATATCTCATCAGTCTAACGTAGGCACATATGGACCCTGATTCAATAAATGATGACAAAGGGGACCAGGACACAGATTAAGTATCTGAGTTTCAGGGCCAATCTAGGAGTTGGGAGTGGGAGGTCAAGGGCCTGGGACATTACCTTATAATTTTTCTGAAAGAGGAAAAAATATTTCCTCATTTTTGCATTTTTATGCTTTTCTGAAATTTTCAATGTAAATGCATCTTTCTTTTGCACTAATGAAAAATAATTACCAAAAATTAAAAAAAAAAAAAGATGTCTACTAGGTTGGGAGAGGCCATAAACATACCAAGTAGTCTCTCACTGTAGACACCAGAGCCATGAATTAGACTTTCTAAAATTCTCATAAGAGGTAGAGAATACTGAACCTGATATAAATATTTTTTCATCTCTATTCTCTTTGAACCTACTTGTTTCATTGACGATCCTAAAGGTCCCAGTAAAATATCTAATGGAAGAGGAAAAACTCCGATGTGACTCTAAGGAGCCAAACGCATCAAAGGTTTCATCTTTGTTTGACTCCTAAGAGAAACCAGGTAAGGAGAACAGAAGCAGCATGATATGATACAACATTCACTCCACTCTAGGAGAGAGGTATGTCAGGGCTTATAGCCCACCTTTAGGAAGTTACTCTGGCTGATTTTTAATTTTATAAAAGGAATGAGCTTGAACCAAGTAATATATAGCTCTGAAAGTATATACTTCTAAATATCTGTTAAGAGTAATTCATAAAATAATGAGTTTTAGATATTAACTTGGTTTTTTATGACAGCTAAAGTATATCTTCAAGCTATTTTGGTCTGTGTACCAGAAAGGAACTTTCAATATTTGGGGTCTTAGTCATTTATTACAGAATAGACCCTGTCATTTAAGAATAATCAGGTATGCAATGCACTGCTATCTTAATGGGTTTTTAAACCCTCCTTCATGGTTCATTAACATGGATGGACATAACTTCAGAGGTCATAAAGCACAATAGCTTTCCTACACTTAGTTGATAAATAGGTCAATCAACTTACTTCATAGAGTCAACAACATTCTAGATAAGCAAAATTGAAATGCATACACAACTAATTGTATATGGAATGACCAAAATGTCAACTCAAAATTAATACTCATGCATTAAACTATTATCAGCTATATGAGATGGCCTTTCCTTTTTGGTTTACTCTGTCTCTATGCCACAATACTCTAATTAAGAGTGCTTCAATATTTTTTTTCTTTTTGAGAGACAGAGTAAGAAAACACAGTTTTGTATATATAAGTTAAATCTTCGTCCAAAAATTTATTTTTATTATGGGAGCTAATTCTCAATACTTTATACTCATTATTCTGTACTGTTTTCCTAATGTGCTTACTGCACATTACTTTAGTTTCAAATCAATCTGATTCTTTTTTTTTTTAAGATGTGCTACACACCATAAATGTACTTGAATCCCTTCCCTGATAATCAAAAGTCTGTCAAGAGATTTGCTAGCATCCAACTCTGATATTATACTGTTTGACATCATTCAATAATGTGTTATACACTGAGCAAACAAGTGTTACTCTTTAGTCTCCAACATATGTCAAAATAAATGGCTATTTCAGTTCTAGTTTTCACTGAGTGACATTTCTATGTGGTGTCATGTTTTACTTATCGACCTTAGTTTCCTGGAGTGATGAGTCTCAGGACCAAATATTACCTCTATTGTTCCCCAGCCTATTTTTAACAAGTTGTCAAATCCAAAGATCCATTCCAAACAATTTCATGAACCAGTCTATCATGCCTCATCTACTAAATTGCTTTATTATCTTTGCACAGTTGGTACCAAGACTAGATGCTGGCTACCAGTTTCTGATTTTGTGAACTTCCGTTCATATTCCTACGTAACTTTTTCACCATAGCTACAGGTTTTTGGATTGTTAATGTACAATAACAAGATTATGTATAGGGATAATCTTAAATAAGTGAGAGTATTTAAAAGTTATCTTTGTAAGTTGCTTTATAGACATCATTGCGCAGGCTTACATAGGAAGAGATTCAAAAACTTAATTAGATGGATCTATGCCAGACACTCAACTTCAATGTCAAAGTCTTAGAGTGGATAATTCAAAATTGCTTCACCAATTTAGTCTGAGTTTCTGTGTTCACTTTTTCCCTCTTCCAGTGCATTTTCTGATGGTTAATATGACAGATACTCAGTTACATCAATTGTTCCTCTTTTTCCTTAAAAATTCTATAATCTCCCTTTGAATGTGGAGTCTTGAAAATTTCAAGTGAAGTCTATGCTTTCTCCATCTTTCTTACATATTAATTTTGCAAGTGGTTCATCGTGGTATGAAGAGAAAATGTGCATATTTGAAATTTAGGAAACACTCTTGAACTAAAAAGTAATGTCAAAAGAATTCATGTTGTGAAGAAATCAAAACACTAAACATGAAACAGACGTGTCTAGCTTTACTATTCCCCACCCTGTCCCCTAATTACACAGACTCAACTACTTTCAAAATTTTTGATCTTAGATCTATTATTAGTTCAAAATCCTAAATAATTCACTTACACTGCTAGTTCTAGATTTATCAATAAAAGACGCTATTATATACCTATTTAGGTATTTATGAGGGTCTGGGTAATTTATTCTGCCTTTGCTCTCTGTACCAACATGTAATCAACAATTAATGAGCATTCCAAACTCATCTTCACCATCTGTGTCCCCCAAAATTCATTGATTTATTCACCTGATGAACAAGTATTGAATGATAAGTACATACCAAGCCTTTTCTAGGTGCTGGGAATATAGCAGCATGCATTACACAACCACGTCTGCCCTCATAGAACTTCCATTCTAAACAGAAAATAGACAATAGACAGAATTATGTCAGATGCTGATAATACATAAGAACAAACAATGAATGCAGGGTAAGGAGCTCAGCAGGACTATAGCATCATGTGAGAAGGGCTTTTTGACATGGTAACATTTAAGCAAACAGTGGAAGATAATGAAGGAATAAGCCATGCCAGTATCAGGAGGAATATGAAGGAAATTAGCGAAGCATAACTGGCCTGAAAAGGAGAAACAAGAAAAGTCAGTAGTGTAGGTGATGTACAGCATCACCTACAGCACCTCACAGTATGAGGAGAGCAGAGAAGATGAGAGAGTTGGGGCAGAAGGCAAGGAAGGGGGTGTTTTGCAAATCTTGGAGAACTTTGTCAGCCATAAGGAAATGCATGGTAAAATGAATGAAATGGGGTCCCAGCAGCTTCATGCATCAGAATGGAGATATACAATGTCTTCACCCACCATGTCTCAGACCTGGGCCTCACCATCATAGCCTTTGTACCACATAAACACCACCAGATTCTTCTAATAATATTATCTTTGGCAGTGTTATAGAAAGCCCACTGGAGTAGACAGAAAGCAATGGCAGACAATGAACTTGCATAAATCTATGCATGGTGGGAAAAAACAAACAAGCAAACGAAACCTTGAACCAAGACAGTGACACTAGGTACAGAGAACAGTGGACAGACTTGAAAGAAATTTCCTAAAAAGAAATCTGTGGCTATTTGTGGCTTTTTAAAGGAGGGGCAGGGCAAGGACAGATTCCCAGGTGTCTGTCTTAGGAAACGAAGAGATGCAGTTGAGAATTCAAGAGAAAAGACAGGTTTGCTGAGGTTTAAAATAAAAAGTTTATTACAAGATAATTTAGGTTCTAAGTACCTGTTTAGGTGTTTGTCTTCATCAGTACAATGTGAAAGTTAGCATTTCCAGGAGAGGTTTTGAAAATTCTTCCTTAGAATTTAGTGTGTACTGTTACTTGTTGGATTAATAACTCTTACCAGTTTTCTTCAATTACGATTGAGTTGCGCACTTGGAAAAGGTGATAAGCTTAAAGCCAAAGGTTACATATCAGCAAGTTGACAGAAACTGGCACAACTAATTTGGTCATTTAAAAGTCCCTAAATAAATAAATAAGTCCCTAACTACTAGATAACCAACTTTAACAGTCCATATTTTGTTGCTGCATTTGATTTCATTCAAAAAACATTTGAGGGCTTATAATTTTCCAGAAGCTACATCAGGTACTAGCATAAAAGAGAATAAGATATGGTCTCTATCTTATTCTTTTTTTTTTTTCTCTACCTTATTCTTATAGGGCAACATATTCTATTAATAAGTTATGGGAGGGTCAATCATAACTATATTGGCTGCTGAATAAGTACTGTTTAAGGAGCCTGAAGAAGGGAAATTTTATAATCATCTCATTGAGTGTACTTTTCTAAAATTTTTAAATAATCCCTCAATGGAAAACTTTAAAAAATTCTTCTTCTTTTTTTCTTAATTCTTTTTTATAAATGATCTTTATAAATTTTTGGCAAATGTGCAGTGTCTTCCCTTTCCTTCCTGTGGCAGAAATCACTAATCTGTCATAGGCTTCTTTCCAAATGAACCTTTGTATAATCTCAGAAATATTTTCTATAATAGAGCACAAGATAGCAGCAAACAATATTTTATTTGTGCATATGTGATGGAAACTGATAATCATTCCAGGCTGAAAAGGCACTTCACAAAAGAAGATAGGAAAAGAGCCTATGTACCTTTATAAAAAGGATCAACATTATTAGTCATCAGGAAAATGCAAATTAAAACAGCAATGAGAGAGTGATATCTAAAATGAAAAACACTGACCAAGTATCAGCAAGGATACAGATCAAGTGGATGTTCCACAGTAAACTATTTAGATGATAAATTGGTTCAACCTGTTTGACAATACTTAAAAGAGCTGAGTATGTACATTCCCTTCTACCCAGCAATCCATGCCCAAGGTCATACCTATGCAAAATATAGCCACATGTTTACCAAAAGATATGTATGAGAGCATTCAGAGTAGGAGTATTCAAAATAGCCAGAAAAACTGGAAACAAACAAACAAACAAACACACAAATGTCTCATCATTAAATGGTTAAATAACATATTTACAATATTATTACATATTACAGTATATAATACTAAACAGTAATGAGAACAAACTACATGACCTGCACCATGGATGAAACTCATCAACACAATAGTGTACAAAAGAAACCAGGAAGGAATATATGATATAAAATTTTGTTTAAGTAAAATTCAAAACACAAAATTAGTCCAAGATGTTGCAGGTTACCATTGGAAAGGGTATCAAGGTTGCTGGGAGCTGATAGTATTCTAGGTGCTTATGTGGGTGGGAAAATAAATTAAGCTGTAGTCGGATAATATGCCTATGCATGTTATGATAAAATAATTATATGCATATTATAGTAAATTAAAAATTTACTTTAAAAAACTAAAAACTTCTGGTAATCCTTGAAATCCTACCAATTTGGGGATTTTTCAATATTTTCAATTTGAAAATCCACTCATTCTAGAATTTGTCTCCCGCACAAACATCTATGCTTTCATGATGAGATATCACTTTAATTAATTGTAAGAAAGTTAAAAAAAATTTTCAACTTCTAAAAATAACCCAGGTTTCTGATAAAATTAATTTCCTACTTCTTCTAAATGAGCTCTGTTCATACTTCATTTGATTTTATCTTTATTTCAAAATTTGGCTGCAAAATTTTTTTCAAAATAGGCTAAATAAAACTTGTGAATAAAATACTTTTAAAAAGAATAATGTATTAAATTATTAACACAATGACTTGGAGCATTTATCAAAGCTCTTTCCTTCATCAGCTGGGAGAAGATCAAATTGAAATAAAAAAAAGAGTAAGATTCAGGTATATTTTTCTATTACATTTTTTATTATTAATTTCTTTTCAGCATAAAAGAATTCATTGTCTATGCACCACACCCAGTGCTCCATGCAATCCGTGCCCTCCATGATACACACCACCTAGCTCCTCCAACCTCCCACCCCCCAACCCCTTCAAACCCCTCAGATTGTTTTTCAGAGTCCATAGTCTCTCATGCTTCATCTCTCCTTCCAATTTCCCCCAACTCCCTTCTCCTCTCCATCTCCCTATGTCCTCCATGCTATTTGTTATGCTCCACAAATAAGTGAAACCATATGATAATTGACTCTTTCTACTTGACTTATTTCACTCAGCATAATCTCTTCCAGTCCCGTCCATGTTGCTACAAAAGTTGGGTATTCATCCTTTCTGATGGAGGTATAATACTCAATAGTGTATATGGACCACATCTTCCTTATCCATTTGTCCGTTGAAGGGCATCTTGGTTCCTTCCACAGTTTGGCGACCGTGGCCATTGCTGCTATAAACATTGGGGTACAGATGGCCTTTCTTTTCACTATATCAGTATCTTTGAGGTAAATACCCAGTAATACAATTGCAGGGTCATAGGGAGGCTCTATTTTTAATTTCTTAAAGAATCTCAACACTTTTCCCCAAAGTGGCTGCACCAACTTGCGTTCCCACAAAAGAGATAGAAGATCTGTACTAGAGGAACTACAGAACACTCATGAATGAAACTGAAGAAGACACAAAAAGATGTAAGACCATTCCATGCTCTTGGATCGGTAGAATAAACATTGTTAAAATGTCTATACTGCCGAGAGCAATCTATACTTTTAATGCCATTCCGATCAAAATTCCACTGGTATTTTTCAAAGACCTGGAGCAAATAATCCTAAAATTTGTTTGGAATCAGAAGAGACCCTGAATTGCTATGGAAATGTTGAAAAAGAAAAACAAAACTGGGGGCATCATGTTACCTGATTTCAAGCTTTACTACAAAGCTGTGATCACCAAGACAGCATGGTACTGGCATAAAAACAGACACATAGACCAGTGGAACAGAGCAGAGAGCCCAGATATGGACCCTCAACTGTATGGTCAAATAATCTTCGACAAAATATACAGTGGAAAAATGACAGTCTCTTCAATAAATGGTGCTGGGAAAATTGGACAGCTATATGAAGAAGAATGAAACTCAACCACTCTCTTACACCATACACAAAAATAAACTTGAAATGGATAACAGACCTCAACGTGAGACAGGAATCCATCAAAATCCTAGAGGAGAACATAGGCAGTAACCTCTTCGACATTGGCCACAGCAACTTCATTCAAAACGTGTCTCCAAAGGCAAAGGAAACAAAAGCGAAAATGAACTTTTGGAACTTCATCAAGATCAAAAGCTTCTGCACAGCAAAGGAGACAGTCAACAAAACAAAGAGGCAGCCCACAGAATGGGAGAAGATATTTGTAAATGACATTATAGACAAAAGGCTGATATCCAGGATCTATAAAGAACTCAAACTCAACACACACAGAACAGATAATCACGTCAAAAAATGGGCAGAAGACATGAACAGACACTTCTTCAATGAAGACATACAAATGGCTATCAGACACATGAAATAATGTTCATCATCACTAGCCAACAGGGAGATTCAAATTAAAACCACATTGAGATACCACCTTACACCAGTTAGAATGGCCAAAATTAGCAAGACAGGAGACAACGTGTGTTGGAGAAGATGTGAAGAAAGGGGAACCCTTTTTTCTGTTACTTTTTATTCTTTTTACTCACATAACTTGTTTCTTATGTTTTTCCTGTGAGTGTAAGATACTTCCTCTTTTCTGTTGATCATTATTTCTTTGGATGATAAATCTAAACTGTGCCTTGCAGAATTTATTTGGGGGAGTTCTCAAATACTTCTCCTTATATAATTTTTTGGTAAGTCAACCTTCCAATTCAACTCACTGGGGTTATAACCACAAAGTTAGAAGCTTTTAAAAAAGAGAGAATACTTAAGATGATCTGCTTAATTCAATTTTAGAAACTTATTTTTCTTTTCTAATCATTGACACAGAGGGTAGCTTGTGACCCCATTCCTGATTGAGATAACCTGAGAGGAGGGGCTGCTGGGGCTGGTAGCAAGGTGCTTTTCTGCCAAGTAAGAGACGCTGGAAAGGGTGCAGTTTTCTGCCTCTTCCATACAGTCTAGGCAGCAGTAGTAAACATGGAATCAATGAAAGCCAAACCTCACAAGCTTAATCAACCTGACTATGATAAATAAACTTGTGGCTATTCCTGTTTTTATAATTGAGTTAATCTTATTGCAGAGCAGAATTTATAGAATTGGAATCATGAGCCATCAGGAAAGAAAAGAAAGGTGGAAAGACTGGGTCCTTGATGACATTATTGAACTACCAAAATTGCCTCACTGGAGCTGACATATCACTGGACTTTGACAGGTAGGTGCGATAATAAATGTACTTATTTTAAACTAGTTTTTCATTAGAATAATGTAAGGAAAAGTAAAAACATCTTAACTATTTGAGATACACAGGTCAATTGTGTTTCAAACTTCCTCAAATTCTCAGTACAGTGTCTCAGACTTGATAGGCACCTGACAAACATTTGCTGAATTTGCAATTTGTGCTTTCCGCTCTTGGAAACTAGAGTGAGAGGCTTGTCTCCAGAGCTCTTCTCACTACCATGCCCCAACCCCCAACCTCAAGAGAAGAGTTATATTACATTAAACTTATTTAAAATTGATCACTATATTGGTTGATAACTAATTTAAACTTAAATTTCATTTCTCTCTAAGGAGAGACTGCTTTTTTGAGCACAGTATCTCCCTCCTCAGAGTAACATTATTCACAATGGACAAGACATGGAAGCAACCTAAGTGTCTACTGACAAACTAATGGTTAAAGAAAATGTGATGTGATATATATATATATATATATATATATATATATATATGCAATAGAATATGATCCAGCCATTAAAAAGAAGGAAATCCTGCCATTTGCAGTATGTAAGAATCTTGAGGGCATCATGCTAAGTGGAATAAATCAGAAAAAGAATGCTAAATACTGTATGATTCATGTAGGTATGAATCTTAAAAGGCTGACCTCATAGAAACAGAGAATAATGGAGGCTCTCAGGGGTCGGAGGGTGGAGGAAATAGAGAAATGTGGTCAAAGAGTTCAAACTTCTGGTTATAAGAAGAATAAGAAGATTTCTTGGGATCTAGGGATCTGGGGATCTAACATAGAGCATGGTGACGATAGCTAACAAGAATGTATTATAGACTTGGAAATTGCTAAGAGAGTAAACCTTAAATATTATCACCACACACACACACACAGTAACTATGTGAGATGATGGAGGTATTAACTAAGGTTACTGTGGTAATCATTTTGCAAGAATATGTAAATGTACTAAATCACCACCTTAAAATGACACAATGTTATATGTCAACTGTATCCCAACTAAGCTAGGAAAAAAGGAAATAAAAATGTGTGCTAGAGGATATTTATTACCCAGCACCATGTGTGTGACAGGTGGGGCAGGGGGAGTTCATGGGGTGAAATACCTCATTTAGTAACATATTGAGACAAAAAAGGACAATGACTATGGCTCATCCTTTTATGCAATGTTCTGCAATACACAGTAAATAGAATTACACAAATATAAATATGTACGAGTTTATTTATCATAATCAAATAAATATTATGCTTAGATTACAAGGTGTTTTAAAAAATATTTTATTCATGTGTTTGAAAGAACACACATTTGTAACATTTCTTCCTTGGATAGAGTCATATTTTCTGAAACCTGGGTAGGCACACTTTTATAAGATGCCTTGTGCAATACATCAACAACTAATGAAGAAGAAATAATGATGACGGTGCACTGTAAAATGTATTAGAACACTAATTAGACAATCACAGAAATGCTTACTGATGGCTTTTAAACACCTGCTTGGTAATTTCTAAGCCTGGGTGTTACTTCATTTAACAATACACGCTTAATTAGGAGACAGAGTTAAGATTAAATAATAAACCCAGGACCACCCAGCATGCTCTATGCCTTTAACTTTCTACCTCATCCACAAAATTTAAGGAATGATAATTTCATTTACAGGGGAAGCAATAGAATAGATTTATCTGTTCCCTCATGGCAGATTCTAATCGCTGTTATGAACCTCATTTCATAGAATGGCAAAGAAGATTTAGGAAGGGGGGGTGTGTGTACCAGGGTACTGGAAAGATGTAGGAGCCAAGAGCGGAAAGCTGATCATTTCCAGGTGCAATTTCTCCAGATACCAGGTAGCTCATTTCTCTGTGCTCAACAGAAACCAGATTCTGTTAGGATTTCCATATTTGTGTCCTGTGATATGTACCTATTGTTTTATATACTTGCCACCCGATGTGCACACACGTTTACTTTCCTCCTATTTTTGGACACACAAACACAGTGGAAGCACCCCCAATAATAAACATGACAACATCCAGCTGGCCACAGGTTGTGAGCAGTCTCTTACTGTTCAGAGTGTTGTGTGGACCAGCAGTACTTCCCTCTTCTGGGAGTTTCATTAGAAGTTCACCATTTAGAGGAGGGAGCCAAGATAGCAGAGGAGTAGAACCCTATTTCATCCGGTCCCCTGAATTGTGCTGGATATCTACCAGACCACTCTGAAATCAGCCTGAGATGTAAGAAGATATATCATGATCTATGCCAACAGAATATCTCTGGCAGCTGTTTTCTAGGTATGAAGCAGGGGGCATCGTTCTGTG
Organism: Mustela erminea; assembly: GCF_009829155.1. Classification (NCBI taxonomy): domain Eukaryota; kingdom Metazoa; phylum Chordata; class Mammalia; order Carnivora; family Mustelidae; genus Mustela; species Mustela erminea. The sequence goes on from NC_045614.1 coordinate 41,599,377, forward strand.
GGCAGATATCAGAAGATAAATGGAAGGGGGAAGGAGCTGCCATAAGCGCTGGCACTGGAAAGGTGAAATAACACAGGAGTGCAAAAGCCTCCCATGCTGGGGAACTGGCACAGACTCACAGACCAGTAACAGCAGGGAAAGGACTTTAGGGCAGCCCCCCAGACTGAAACCTGGAGCTGTGGGGTCATGCGTTTGAACTGGGGGAAGCTTGTAGTTTAAGAAGCACAAAGGGCAGAGATGTGCCCAGACCTGGAAGTGAGGGCTGGGAGTGCTGCTGTGGGGTGCACAACCCAGGATGTTGTTGTTTTTAATAGCACAGATGGAAATGGAGTCAGTGTGACCTGGAGGGCTTTTTAGAGAATGAACTGATACCTCTCCGTTCTGAGACAGAGGATTGGATATGGTCACTTCTGCTGACTCTCAGAGAAGATGGCAGAAAGCTGCCTGGGAAAGCCACTAGAGAACAAAATCTCCCCAAAACTAGTTTTCAATGAGCTCATCCTTGCCCACTGGTGGCAGGACAACTCTCAAAGAGTGTTGTCTGAGTAATAGTGCAGCAGGAAGACCGGCTGAAAGACTAAGAGGCCAATAACCCTAAGGTCCCTATAAAACTGGTACATCTTGCTTGCATTGTGGTCAATAGTTTGGACTCTGTACATTCCCTCAACCAGCCCTCACCAGAATGACTAGGAGGATGAACTCCCAACACAGGAAAAATTCAGAGACTATGACCTCTGCCATTGAACTAATGGATATGAATATAAACAAGATGTTAGAAATAGACTTCAGGGTAACATTTATGTAAACAATAACTAGGATGGAGAAAAACATTAATGGCACATAGATTCTCTAAGAGCAGAAGTGAGAGCTGATCTGGCAGAACTTAAAAAATGCTATCAGTGAGAGCCAATCTAATCTAGATATTCTAGCAGCTAGGGTAAATATGGGAGTAGAACAAATTAGTGACCTAGAAGACAAACTGATAGAAAAGGAGCAGGAGGAGGCCTGAAACAAACAGCTTAGAATCCATGAAGACAGAATTAGAGAAATAAATAACACCATGAATAGAAAAATAAATAACACCATTCCAATGTCAGAATTATTGGGGTCTCTGAGGGGGTGGAGAGAAGAGAGAGAGGACTAGAAGATATATTTGAGGAAATCCTACATGAGTACTTCCCTAATCTAGAGAATGAAACAAATATTCATTTTCCGGGGCAGAGAGAAAACCCCCAATCTCAAGGAGAGCAGACCAACCCCCATGCATGTAATAGTGACATTTGTGAATCTTAAAATCAGGGAAAGCATCTTAAAGGAAGCTAGGGGGAAGAGATTCCTTATATATAGAGGGAGGAATATCAATATAATGTCAGACCTGTCTACAGAAACCTGGCAAGCCAGAAAGGGCTTGCAAGACATATTCAGTGTACTAAATGAGAAGAACATGCAGCCAAGAATACTTTATCCAGCAAGGCTGTCATTTAGAATGGATGGAGAGATAAAGAGCTTCCAAGACTGGCAAAAACTGAAGGAATATATTGTGACCTCTAGGCCAGCCCTGCAAGAACTATTAAGGGTGTTTCTATAAAAGGAGGAAGACCCCAAGACTGATATAGAACAGAAATAGAAAATATATAGAAACAAGGACCTCACAGGCAACATGATGACAATAAAATAATATATTTCAATAATCACTCTCAAAAATGAATGGCCTAAATGCTCCCAAAAAATGGCAAAGGGTTGCAGACTGGATAAAAAGACAGGACCCATCCATATGCTGTGCACAAGAGACTCATTTTGAACCCAAAGATACATCCAGACTGAAAGTGAAAGGATAGAGAGCCATCTTTCATGCCAACGGACCACAAAAGAAAACTGGGGTAGAAATTCTTATATCAGACAAATTAGATTTTAATCTAAAGACTATAGTCAGAGATACAAAAGGACACTATATCATTCTTAAAGGGTTTAGACAACAAGAAGATCTAACAATTTTAAATATCTATGCCCCCAACATGGAAGCAGCTAACTAAATAAGCCAACTGTTAGTCAAAATAAATAGACATACTGATAAGAATATGTTAATTATTGGGGACCGTAACACTCCACTCTCAGCAATATATAGATCATCTAAGCAGAAAATCAACAAAGAAGCAAGGTCTTTGAATGACACACTGGAGCAGATGGACCTCATAGACATATACAGAACATTCCACCCTAAAACAACAGAATACTCACTCTTCTTGAGCACACATGGAACTTTCTCCAAAAACAGGTCTCAACCAATACCAAATGATTGAGATTATTACCTGCATATTCTCAGACCACAATGCTTTGAAACTGGAACTCAATCATAAGAAAAAGTTTGAAAGAAATTCAAACACTTGGAAGCTAAAGACCATCCTGATCAAGAATGGGTCAACCAGGAAATCAAAGAACTTAAACAATTCATGGAAACACATCCGTTCAAAACCTATGGGATACAGCAAAGGTGGTCCTAAGGGGGAAATACATAGCTATCCAAACCTCACGAAAAAAAAAAAAAAATCCCGGATACATGGACTCTCTTTACACCTTAAAGAACTGGGGAATCAACAACAAATTAAGCCTAACCCATGCATGAGAAGGGAAATAAATAAGATTAGAGCAGAAATCAATGAATTAGAAACCAGAAATACAGTAGAACTCATCAATGAAACTAGAAGCTGTTTTTTTGAAAGAATTAATGAGATCAACAAACCACTGATCAGACTTATCCAAAAGAAAAGATAAAGAACCCAAATTAATAAAATTATGTATGAAAGGGGGGAGATAACAACTAACACCAAGGAAAAGAAACAATCATCAGAAAGTATTATCAACAGCTATATGCCAATAAGTTAAGCAACCTCAAAGAAATGAATGCATTCCTGGAAACCTATAAACTTCTAAGACTGAAACAGGAAGAAATTGACAACCTGAATAGACTAATAACTAGTAATGAGACTGAAGCAGTGATAAAAAACCTCCCAAAAAACAAGAGTCCAGGACCTGATGGACTCCCTGAGGAATTCTACCAAACATTCAAAGAAGAAATAATACCTATTCTTCTGAAGCTGTTTCCAAAAAATAGAAGCAGAAAGAAAACTTCCAGACTAGTTCTAAGAAGCCAGCATTAACCTTGATCCCCAAACCAGGCAAAGACCTCATCAAAAAGGAGAATCTCAGACTAATATCCCTGATGAATATGGATGCCAAGATTCTCAACAAGATGCTAGCCAATAGGATCCAATACATTAAAAAGATTATCCACCACGACCATGTGGGATTTATCCATGGGATGCAAGGGTGGTTCAATATTCACAAATCGGGGCACCTGGGTGGCTCAGTGGGTTAAATCCTCTGCCTTCGGCTCAGGTCATGATCCCAGGGCCTGGGATTGAGCCCCGCATCGGGCTCCCTGCTGAGCAGAGAGCCTGCTTCCCTTCCTCTCTCTCTGCCTGCCTCTCTGCCTACTTGTGATCTCTGTCTGTCAAATAAATAAATAAAATCTTTAAAAAAATTCACAAATCAATGTGATAGAACAAATTAATAAGAGAAGAGAGAAGAACTACATGGTCCTCTTAATTGATGCAGAAAAAGCATTTGACAAAATACAGCATCTGTTCCTGAATAAAACTCTTCAGAGTATAGGGATAAAGGGAATATTCCTCAATGTCATAAAATCCATCTATGAAAAACCCACAGTGAATATCATTCTCCATGGGGAAGCTAAGAGCCTTTCCCTTAAGATCGGGAACACAACAAAGATGCCCACTCTTGCCACTATTTTTCAACATAGTACTAGAGGTCCTAGGAACAGCAATCAGTTGACAACAACAACAAAAATAAAATAAAATGCATTCAAATTGGCAAAGAAGAAGTCAAACTCTCTCTCTTTGCAGATGACATGATACTTTTTGTGGAAAACCCAAAAGACTCCACCCCCAATCTACTAGAACTTATACAGCAATTCAGTAATGTGGCAGGATACAAAATCAATGCACAGAAATCTGTGGCTTTCTTATACACTAACAATGAAACTGTAGAAAGAGAAAGTAGAAAATCAATTCCATTTATATAGCACTAAAAGCCATAAGATATCTTGGAACAAACCTAACCAAAGAGTTAAAGATTTATACTTAGGAACGACAGAACATTCATGAAAGAAATTTAAAAAGACACATACACACAAAATGGAAAAATAGTCCATGCTCATGAATTGGAAGAATAAATGTTAAAATGTCTGTGGTGCCCAGAACAATCTATACTTTAAATGCCATCCTGATTAAAATACCATCAGCTTTTTCCAAAGTGCTGGAAAGAACAATCCCAAATTTTGTACAGAACAAGAAAAGACCCCAAATAGCCAAGGAAATGTTGAAAAAAAAAAAAAACATATCTGAGGACATCACTTTGCCTTATTTCAAGTTATATTACAAAGCTGTGATCACTAAGACAGCATGATACTGGAATAAAAACTGACACATAGACCAATAGAACAGAGCAGAGAGCCCAGATATGGACCCTCAACTCTATGGTCAAATAATCTTTGACAAAGCAGGAAAGAGTATACAGTGGAAAAAAGACAGTCTCTTCAATAAATGGTGCTGGGAAAACTGGACAGCTACATACAGAAGAATGAAACTCAACCGTTCTTATACCATGCACAAAGATAAACTCAAAATGGATGAAAGACCTCAATGTGAGACAGGAATCCACCAGAGTCCTAGAAGAGCACATAGGTAATAACCTCTTTGACATGGACCACAACATTTCTTTCAAAACACGTCTCCAAAGGCAAAGGAAACAAAAGCTAAAATGAACTTTTAGGACTTAATCAAGATCAAAAGCTTCTGCACAATGAAGGAACCAGTCAACAAAATAAAGAGGCAACCCATGGAATGGGAGAAGATATTTGCAAATGACACTACAAAGGGCTGATATCCAAGGTCTATAAAGAACTTCTCAAACTCAACACCCAAAAAATAAATAATCAAGTCAAAAAATGGGCAAAAAATATGAACAGACACTTCTCCAATGAAGACATACAAATGGCTAAAGGGCACATGAAAAAATATCATTCGCCATCAGGGAGATTCAAATCAAAACCACATTGAGATACCACCTTATGCCAGTTAGAAAGGCAAAAATTAACAAGGCAAGAAACAACAAATGTTGGAGATGGTGTGGAGAAAGGGGAATCTTCTTACACTGTTGGTGGGAATGCAAGTTGGTGCAGCCACTTTGGAAAACAGTGTGGAGATTCCTCAAAAAATTAAAAATAGAGCTACCCTATGACCCAGCAATTACACTACTGGATATTTACCCCAAAAGATACAGATGTAGTGAAAGAAGGGCCACCTGTACCCCAATGTTCATAGCGGCAATGTCCACAATAACTAAACTGTGAAAGAGCAGAGACACCCTTCAACAGACGAATGGATAAAGAAGATGTGGTCTATACACACAATGAAATATTACCCAGCCATCAGAAAGGATGAATACCCAGCTTTTGCATCAACATGGGTGGGACTAGAGGAGATTATCCTGAGTGAAAAAAGTCAGCAGAGAAAGTCAATTATCATTCGGTTTCACTTATTTGTGGAACATAAGGAATAGCATAGAGGACATTAGAAGGAAGGGAAAAATGAAAGGGGGGAAAACAGAGGGGGAAACAAACCATGGGAGTCTGTGGACTTTGAGAAACAAACTGATGGTTTTAGAGGGAAGTATGATGGGGGGATGGGTTGGCCTGGAGATGGGTATTAGGGAGGGCACGTATTGCATGGAGCACTGGGTATTATATGCAAACAATGAATCTTGGAATACTACATCAAAAATTAATGATGTACTATATGGTGAATCACATAACATAATAAAAAAATGAAAATAAAAATAAAAGATTAAAAAAGAAGTGCACCATCTCTGGCCCCACCTACTAAATAAGAATCTGAATTTTCTAGAAGTTTTACTTCTGCTTCAATTTTTTGAAACAGCTTCAGGAGAATAGGTGTTATTTCTTCTTTGAAAGTTTGGTAGAATTCCCCAGGGAATCCGTCAGGTCCTGGGCTCTTGTTTTTTGGGAGGTTTTTGATCACTGCTTCAATCTCGTTACTAGATATCGGTCTATTCAGGTTGTCGATTTCTTCCTGGTTCAATTTTGGGAATTCATAGTTTTCCAGGAATGCATCCATTTCATCTAGGTTGCTAAGCTTATTGGCATATAACTGTTGATAATAACTTCTGATGATTGTTTCTACTTCCTTGGTGTTCATTGTGATCTCCCCCTTTTCATTCATAATTTTATTAATTTGGGCTTTCTCTCTTTTCTTTTGGATTAGTGTGGCCAATGGTTTATCGATCTTATTGATTCTTTCAAAAAGCCAGCTTCTAGTTTCATTGATACGTTCTACTGTGTCTCTGGTTTCTACCTTATTGATCTCAGCTCTAATCTTGATTATTTCCCTTCTTATGTGTGGAGTTGGTCTGATTTGTTTTTGTTGTTCTTTAAGGTGTAGAGACATCTGGTGTGTTCTGGATATTTCAATTTTTTTGAGGGAGGCTTGGATGGCTATGTATTTCCCCCTTAGGAACACCTTTGCTGTATCCCATAGGTTTTGGATCGAAGTGTCTTCATTCTCATTGGTTTCCATGAATTGTTTCAGTTCTTCTTTGACCTCCTGGTTGATCCAAGCATTCTTAAGCAAGGAGGTCTTTAGCTTCCAGGTGTTTGAGTTCGTTCTGAACTTTTCCTGGTGACTGAGCTCCAGTTTCAAAGCATTGTAATCTGAGAATATGTGGAAAGAACCAAGATGCCCTTCAACGGATGAATGGATAAGGAAGATGTGGTCCATGTACACTACGGAATATTATGCCTCCATCAGAAAGGATGAATACCCAACTTTTGTAGCAACATGGACAGGACTGGAAGAGATTATGCTGAGTGAAATAAGTCAAGAAGGGAGAGTCAGTTATCATATGGCTTCACTTATCTGTGGAGCATACCAAATAGCATGGAGGACAAAGGGAGTTAGAGAGGAGAAGGGAGTTGGGGGAAATTGGAAGGGGAGGTGAACCATGAGAGAGACTATGGACTCTGAAAAACAATCTGAGGGGTTTGAAGCAATGAGGGGTGGGAGGTTGGGGGAACCAGGTGGTGGGTGTTAGAGAGGGCACGGATTGCATGGAGCACTGGGTATGGTGCATAAACAATGAATACTGTTATGCTGAAAATAAATAAATAAATGAATTTTTTTAAAAAAGAATCTGAATTTTCATAAACTCATCAGCCGACATACATGACCCTTAATTTATGATGTTCTACCCTAGAGTACTTTATTATGGATGTCCCACTCAGTCACAGCTTTGGATTCCCTGCAATACCTAGGGTCATTGTAACAAATATCCCTTTGTCCTTTAGCTAACCACAATGGGCTTCTACTACCCACTACTAGAAGACTCCAAAGAGCCCCCCTTTCCCTCTTCAATCAATTTAATTTCCTAAAACAAATGAAACTTTACATTCAATTTCCAGAACAATTTCCTTTCCCCAAGCAACCTTAAAATAAAGATGGAAGGGGATTAATATTGGGAGGACCTGAAATTAAGAGTTATTTGTTGTGGTTTAAAGGGTGATTCATGAGACTTTGAACATAGAATAACTATCCATTTTCAACAGCTGAATTTATTTGCAAGAAAGCCTGCCACCATACATAAAAAATGTTTTTTAACCATAATACTGTGCTGATAAATTGTAAGGAATAAAGAAGGATGGAATGAGAACATACAGATTAAGAGAGAGTTGAAAGATACACCAAGTTAAAATACAGGAGCAAGAATAAACTCATCTGTCTGAAGATGCATACTTGGTGAATAACAATATTAAAAATAATTACTAGAAAGTCAGGATAATGGCTACTTATGGAAGTGGGGAGATGTGATTGACAGAGAGAACGTGGAAGAGATGTTCAGGTAGGTAGCCAAGTTCTATTTCTTAACTGATGATACTTATAAAATGAGTCCTCTGAAATAATTTTTAAAACATACATTTGTATGGGATTTTTGCAAGTGTATTTTATTATAAAAATACATAAACAACAGCATAGAAAAGTATGGTAGGAGAGGTTAGGTCTGTCTAAGAGCTGAAATCCTTTTCTACATATCAGTCTCTTTGTAATTATGTCTAAGGCACTTGCTTTAGTAAAACAATATTAAAGTCACTTAAAAAAAAAAAAAAGAAATACACTTCCTAAAAAACAGAACAAAACAAAACAAAGCAAAAATAAATATTTGGTATATCTTTAGGACTTATCATTCTGGACCTGTTACTGACTCATTTTTTTTTTTAAGATTTTTATTTATTTGACAGACAGATCACAAGTAGGCAGAGAGGCAGGCAGAGAGAGAGAGAGAGAGAGGAGGAGGAGGAGAAGGCAGGCTCCCTGCCAAGCAGAGAGCCCCATGTGAGGCTTGATCCCAGGACCCTGGGATCATGACCTGAGCCAAAGGCAGAGGCTTTAACCACTGAGCCACCCAGGCACCCCTGACTCATTTTTTTTTAAAGGTTTTGTTTTGGAGCTCCTGAGTGGCTCAGTCAGTTAAATTAGCTGCCTTCAGCTCAGGTCATGATCCCAGAGTCCTGGGATGGAGCCCTGCATCAGGCTCTCTGCTCAGTGAGGGGTCTGCTTCTCCCTCTCCCTCTATCTGCTGCTCCACCTGCTTATATTTTCTCTCTCTCTCTCTCCCTCTCCCTCTCTCTCTCTGTGTCAAATAAATAAATAAAATCTTTATTTAAAAAAGGTTCTGTTTTCTTTTAGCAGAGTAGGAATTGGCTTGTGCTTCATCATAGAAGCTCTAGATCCCAGATGTTAACAGGAAATCGATGTATTGATATGGGACCCTTTACTCATCCTTATTTTGGAGAGAGGGGTCACCATAGTATCAACCTCCTGTATTTATAAGGGTGAGAGAATATGTACTAAATCACTAAGTATTATGTCCCATTTATTTATGAGGCTAAGAGCTGATAATTTCTAGTAGAAGTTGTGAAAAGAGCAGGACTTTTGGGGTCTAATGATTTGGACTAAGTCCCAAAACTCATATAAACAGGGTAGCTATTTTCTGCCTAATTTCATAAATCATTTAAGTGTTCATTTGGGAAAAGTTCATTTGTAAAGCATTTTTTTCTATTGTTCTTAACATCTGGAAAATAACTCATCATTCAAATCCTAGACTATTGTCTTAGAATAATATCTAAGAAGTTGAAGTGGAGGATCAGATCATTCGCACATTATGTCTTTTGAAATGTACCATATACTTGCATTGTATCCGAGATCAGGTCATAAAGACAAAGAAATTTTTTTCAATAACTATTGTTTTCAAATCTTGATAAATGTTGAATCTAGTTCATGGGCACATGGAGGTTCACTATATTATCCTCTTTATTTTTTATGCTTGGAAACTTTCATTAAAAACATCTTCAAACCCAAAAAGATACATACATTAAAAATGCACAGCTTTTGTATGTCAATCATAGCTCAAATAAAGGAGTTTAAAAATATACAGATTGAAGAAAAGAATAAAATCTTTTTAAAAAAAAAATAAAGCAACCCTTAAAAATCTCCTGTGGAAGGAACCATGTTGAGGATAGTCTAACATGTCCTCTTTATAGAACTCTAACACAGTTAGTATTTCCTACTGGGTTGAAATAAATCATCTTTTTCTTTGGTTAAATACCAAATTTAAAAAAAAGACTTGCCAATTTGATCGTGAAAAAATTGCATTTTCTCTTTTAATTTGTATTGCTCTGAATACTAGTGAAGTTGACCTTGTTACATTTTTTAAATTTTTTAGTCCAATAAATGTCTTCTATTCATATCTTTGGCTCATTTTACAATAGATCACTCATCCTTTTATCATTATTCTCTAAGAATTCCTTATACATTACAGATATTAATTTCATTATATAATACATATGCCAACATTTCTCTGGGTTTTTTTTCTCATTTTTTACCATATATAGAAGATGTTATACTTTATTTCCTTTATGCTTCTTTCTTTTGCCTTTCTACTTAGAAAAATTCTCCCTTTCCATTTATTTGTTACCTATTTACATATATTTTTCTTCCTATTCTTTTAGGATTCAATAAATTGTATAATATTTAATATTGTATATATTTTATGATTTAGTATTATAGTCAACTCTTGAACATGGGTTTGAGCTGCATTGGTCCACTTATAAAAAGATTTTTTTTGTTGTTCAATACCATACAGTAAGTATATGTTCACTTATAATTTTCTTAATAACGTTTTCCTTTTTTTAACTTGATTGTAAGAATATAATATCTAATACATATAACATATAAAATATGTATTAATTGACTATGTTATTAGTAAAACTTCAGGTCAAGTGTAGACTATTAGTTTTGTTTTGGGGGAGTCAAAGTTATATGTGGATTTTTGACCATGTAGTTAGGTGCCCCTAAAATCCATGTTATTCAAGGATCAAATGAATTCCCTTTGACACTTATTTAGATATGTTTTGTGACATACAGATCTAGCTTGGGTTTTTCCCTTTAAGTAGACAGTTATTATTTATTCTGAAAATAAATCTATTGGTCCTTATGTACTTGAATTTTCTTCTTCTTCATATTCTAAAAATTATGGAAACAGGATGATTTGTGTATATAGAATCTCTTTGTTACAGGTGACCATTCAAAAGTTGACAAGAGGCAGCTTTAGTCCTTATAGTTGAATAATAGTATCTATTATTCATTTTTCAGAAGCAGATGTACTTTGAGAAAATAAAGACACTTTAAGGTCCCCATTTGTCTTCACAGAAAGAGTAGAAAGAGATAGAATCTCAACTGTTTTGTAGGTAGTTCTGTTACCCTTCTCTTGTATTCAAAATATAAATTTATGACACTACTATAAAGTCAAAAATCATGGTACACGTAACCTTGAAATAATCTTGAAATTCCCATGGAAGGCACAAAACTTCATTTTTACTTTGAAGATAAGGTTTAAGAATGTAAATAGCCTTAGAAGAGTTTACATTTTGACCTCAAAGAACTTCAAATATGCTACTTATAAGAGCCAGCCCTAGGAGCGGGTATCAATGATAATGGATCTTGAGACTGATAGGGCATATTGGGGATGAAGAGAAGTTAAAAACACAGGATGAAAAATAGATACTTTCTATCACTAGTCTTGCTGTAACCTCCATTTTTAGAAAGACGATCATATCCTAAATACAATCTAGCAATCCTTCTCTGGAAGATGGAAAAATGAGTCCATCTGTAAAAAACTAGGAAATTCCCTAGGTTGCACATTTCCTTTGACCCTTGTGATGAAAATCCTAAATCATAGGTTGATGAGAAAGATGAGATAAACAAGAAGAGTTATAAACTCAAGATACTACAGTCTATTACAAATACACATAAGTTACATCTGTGCTATATGAGGAGCAACAGAAATTCCAAAGAGAGAAAAACAAATTATATTTGAAAAAATAAATTTTTTTCAATAATGAAATATATTTGAAAAAATATATTTTTTTCAATAATGAAATATATTTGAAAAAATATATTTTTTCAAATATATTTTATTATTAAAAAATATATATTTTATCTAGAATCTCAGTGGACAATGCTAATAACTTCAGGGAAGAGAGAAATAAGATTTAAATAACTTAGGTGGTTAAGTTTTCCTGACCCCAAGGGATGCAATATTTCCACAGGAAGAAAACATCATAATTTTGCTGTTTATCTAGGAGCAAGAGATAAACCTTCCCAGGGACACACTGACCTGGACTGATATAAGCTGAATTTATCACTAGTTCACCATACAACAGAGAGGTTAAAAGACCTTCAATGCAACAAATACAGTATTTTACTGAAAGAAATAATTAATGGTATATTTATTCTTAAGCGACAGGATGGTCAAGGGAAGATACTTTATTCGACAAAGAGACCAAAAAAAAAAAATTGCTTTTGTTTTCAATTCAATTTTTGGCCTCTTAAATCAATGAACTCCAAGCATTCTCCAATGCAAAATATTCTCTTTTATGAGAAAGGAAAATGCAGTCAGTTGAGAATATTACTCCTTGCCTACACCTTATTCTACCTCTCTACCTCTTCCAAATAAGACAGATGTTTTCTCATTTATATTCTCCTTCTCTGGAAATTGATTATTGTTAAGAATATAGTAATATCAAATCAAATTTTCACATAGTTGAAAGGCAAATACAGAAGCCTCTTTCTAGTCTTATCCTAAGCATAATATAGATGAAGTATTAGCGTGTATTTCTTATGAAATAACATTCTCCATTATTATTAAATAATGAATCATTTTGCTTTTTATGTGGAGGTGAAATTGGACTGTACATATGTTTCCCTGTCAGTAATTTCATCTTTTTTTTGTTTTTGTTTTCTTTGTTTTTGTTTTTGTTCATCTTTTTCTTTGTTTTTGTTTTTGTGGTAGTGGTCATTGTACTGTGTCCATTGATTTAATGACCATTATTATTTGAATGATATCCAAATCAACACTTCTGTTAATTTTAACACATACCTCTAACTGCCTGCTGGATACTTCAACTACTTCTAATGTTTACCTAAAACCTAGATACCACCTTACACCAGTTGGCCAAAATTAACAAGACAGTAAATAACATATATCAGAGAGGATGTGGAGAAAGGGGAACAAACCCTCTTACAGTGTTTATGGGAATGCGAGTTGGTACAGCCACTTTGGAAAATGGTGTGGAGATTCCTTAAGAAATTAAAAATAGAGCTTCCCTATGACCCTGCAATTGCACTACTGGCACTACTGAGTATTTACCCCAAAGATACAGAGGTAATGTAAAGAAAGGCCATCTGTACCCCAATATTCATAGCAGCAATGGACATAGTCGCCAAACTGTGGAAAGAACCAAGATGACCTTCAATGGACGAATGGATAAGGAAGATGTGGTCCATATATACTACATAGTATTATGCCTTCATCAGAAAAGATGAATACCCAACATTTATATCAACATGGATAGGATGGAAGAGATTATGCTGAGTGAAATAAGTCAAGCAGAAAGAGTCAATTGTCATATGGTTTCACTTATTTATGGAGCATAAGAAATAACATGGAAGACATGGGGAGGTGGAGAAGAGAAGGGATTTGGGAAAAATTGGAGGGGGAGATGAACCATGAGAGACTGTGGACTCTGAGGAACTAAAGGAGGGTTTTGGAGGGGTGGGGGATGGGAGGTTGGGTATTATGGAGGGCACGTATTGCATGGAACACTGGGTGTGGTGCATAAACAATGGATTCTGGTACACTGAAAAGAAATTTAATAAATAAATAAATAAACCTAGCATGCTGAATGCTGGTCTCACAATCTATACTGCAACCCACAGAGAAATTGCTACATTTGCTGATTTACTTTTTGGTCTATGATAGACAGCAATGACTAGGGGTAGAGTCAGAATCCAACATTAATAGAATCAATATCTTCTGGTGAAAGATGAGGTTTGAAACCCTCCATAATCCTTATTTCCTTTCCTATCTTTCCTTCCCTCATATCTAATTATTCACTTGTTAATTTCCATTCCACAACTTCTTCCTTCATGGATAAAAGCAAGGATAACAGACCATGAGAACTAGGACTAAACCCCTCTTCATGTTCAGGATGTAGAGGTGTTTCACCTCTACCAGAGTGTGAGGAAAGTTCACCTTCACTCCTTGGACTCCTAACTCACAGCACAGTTAATGACACATTTCTATATAGCTTGTATATACCCTCTTTTTTTTCAGGAGATCATCTATATCTAAGTCAACAATTATTTTTGGATCTTATAATACATGCCTGGTGCTGTCACAGAAAGGGTGCCTACCTCCAACAGAAGCACGGGGAAGATCCTTTGTTTCCAAAAGAAAGAGATGTTAGCACTTATGCTAGATACCGCAGCACAATAGGTTTGTGGTTATTCTTACAACACGTTAGGGCTAGAGATGAAATAAGGTAAAAAAACTAATTTAGAAGCCTCATTAAAGTCTTGTGTGTTAGAGTACAGCTTTCAGGACACAAGAAAGAGGTAAGAGAAGCTATAAGAAGACAATGGTTAGTGCAGAATTCAGCTCCCTATTAAAATTCCACGTGTGATTCTTCAGGCCTGACCACAGGCTTTGGCTACAGAGGATTTACCTAGCAGGTCTCATGGGAAAGCTGCCTTCCCCACAGCAGACCTGGGACCCTGCCAATGAATGGCAGTCTCTGACGGGGAGTGCAGTCAAGGACAGAAACCCACTGGCTGGTTATTCCATTCATATATTTACATCCCTGGCCCAGAACCTTCATTCCCAGGTCTCTATTCAAGGCTTCAGGCCGAGTTGTTCTTCTGGCACCTCTGCTGAAGCCTTTTATGCAAGTAGGGGGTGGGGTTGAATAGGGAAAACCTGGAGAAACTTTTCTCCTCTCAGACTTGGTACTTAGTATTTTTCCACACTTAGGCCTCCCTCTTCCCCTCTGCTTATCTTCAGGGTCCATTAAAACTACCAGAGCTTTTGTTCAAGGCTCTCGCTCAGAAGTGAGACAACCTCTTTCTGGCCCATCAGGTATGTGCAGTCCCATAGAAAGCAGTGGAACAGGGGGAGTCTGCAGCTTCTCTTGCTATTATCTTCCCAGAAAGGGATTAAGGGCTTAACCATTTCATTTTTGGCTTCTTCGTTTTATTAGGAGTGAGAACCTACCAAATCCTTTGTGTAAATAAGGAGGTTTTCACTATGAGGTAGATAATTGTAATGAAGCACCTTCTCTGAGCAGATGCATTCAAAATGTTCTTCTTCCTCCAGGACCATGGGGCCAAGCTTGGAATTGGATCTCAGGTCATATTTAACCCCTGTCCAACCTGCACAACCAGAAGGGTAGATCAACTCTAGATTGACAGTACTAGCAAAACACAGAGGGCAGAAGGGGTAATTTCCTACAGATAGTAAGGCTACAGGAAGACAACAGAGCCCACCTCACATGTCATAAGCAGAAAATAGCAGTGGCTGCAGGCAGAAGTGGAATGGGCCTTTAGTTATAAGCAAGACTGACAGCAAGACAGAAGGCAAGGTGTGGATGCAGGCATGGAGACAGAAATTCACCCAACCATAACACAGTGGAGGTGAATATATTTATAATTTAAAAGAAACAATCATGTAAAGAAACAAAGACTCTTTAATCAAACACTCAAGAGATCTCACACACATTGTATAATTGGAACTGATTAATATCTTTTTAAAAATATTTTTATTTATTTAGCAAAGCCAAATGAATCCTGACCCCAGACAGCAGAGAGAAGCAAGATGGCAGAGTAGTAGGAGACCAAAATATCATCAGGTCCCAGGAATTCAGCTAGATAGCTATCAAACCATTCTGAACACCTACAAACTCAACAGGAGATTGAAGAGAAGAAGAGCAACAATTCTAGGAACAGTAAATCTACCACTTCTGGAAGGTAGGATGTTCAGAGAAGTGAATCTGAAGCAATGGGAAGACAGACCACACCACGGGAGGAGGGGCCACTCCCGGCAAGTGGTGGGGCAGCAGAGCACAAAATCAGAACTTTTATAAGTCTGTTCCACTAAGGGACATCACTCCAGAGGCTAAGTGGGGATGGAGCCCTCAAGGGGACAGTGTGGTCTCAGGACCAATGGGAACACAAAAAGACCAGGGGTGTCTGAGTGTGGCAGAGATCCTAGGTATCCAAGCAAGGAAGCCTGCTGTAGAGATGGAGCTGAGAAGTAGGCTCTCAGATCAGGATTACCTTAAACTTTGATCCATGGGCACAGTCAGGTCACTGCTCTTTAACCAGTCCCTCTCCCTCCTCTGGGAGGAGCTGCATGGGAGCACGCTGCAGGAATCTGCTTGGTTTGGAGACTCCAAACAGGGCTGTGCACCAGAGATGGAGGTGCTCAGTCAAAGGCTGGGTGAGCACAAAGTGAGGCCAGAGACCAGAGAGAGAGGAATGATTGACTGCTTTTCTCTGAGGGCACACTGAGGAGTGGGATCCCAAGCTCTCAGCTCCTACAGGGCCAGAGATTGGGAGGCTGCCATCATCATTCCCATTTTCCAAAGCTGTATGGAAAGCATTCAGGGAAAAAAGCACCTGAGAGCAAAGCCCAGCAAATTGCTTTGCCTGGACCCTGGTAAGGGTGGTGCAATTCTGCCTCAGACAAAGAGAGTTGAGAATCCCAGCAACAAGCCTCTTACCCAGAAGATCAGCAAGAATATACAGTCAAGACCAAGTTTACTGATAAATGAGAACTGTGGAACTCCAGAGCTAGGGGAAAGGAACACATGGGTTTTTTTCCCATGATCCTTTAGTCTTTCAAAGTTAATTTTTTTAATTTTCTTTTTTCTTATTCTATTTTTAAAATTTTTCTCTTTCTTATTTTAACTTTTTAAACTCTTTTACCATACCAATACCTTTTAAAAAATATTTTTTTAAATTTTCATTGTTATAGTCATATTTCTCCCTTCATTGAATTTAACCTTACTTTTTATATACATATAGGTTTTCTTTTTCTTTAAAATTTTGGAATACAATTTCTTCTAAGATCAAAATATATCCTAAATCTAACACATGGCTTTGTTCTAGTCTCCAGCCTGATCACATTCTTTCCTCTTTTTTTTTTCTCTCCCCTTTTGCAACCAACTTATGATCTTATAAATTCGTTTTTAAGAATCTTTTTAAATTTTTATTTTTATAGTCATATGCCATCCCTTCATCATGTTTACTCTCATTTTGTGTGTGTGTGTGTGTGTATGTATATATATATATATATATTTTTTTTTTATATATGTGTGTGTGTATATATATATTATTTATATATATATATATATATTTTTTTCTTTTCTATAAATTTTGGGAGGTACTTTCTTCTAAGAGAACAAAATACACCCAAAATCAAGTGTGTGGTTCAGTTCTAGTCACCAGTCTAATATATATATTAGACTGGTGGTGTATATATATATATATATTTTTTTTTTTCCCCTTTTTCCCCCTTTCTTCTACCACCAGTGTTTGGTGTCTTCTGATTTGGTTAGTGTCTATTTTTCTGGGGTTGTTGCTACTCTTTTAGTATTGTGTCCTCTCATTCATCTATTCTTATCTGGATAAAATTACAAGGTGGAAAAAGTCACCAAAAAAAAAAAAAAAAGAAAAGAAAAAAAAGAAAAGAAAAAGAAAGAAAAGAAAAAGAAAAAGAGGCAGTACTGATAGCTAAGGACCTAATCAATACAGGCATTAGTAATATGTCAGAACTAGAGTTCAGAATGGCTATTATCAAGGTGCTAAATGGGCTCAAAAAAGCATGGAAGATATTGGAGAATCCCTTTCTGGAGAAATAAAATGCCTTTCTGGAGAAATAAAAGAACTAAAATCTAACCAAGTTGAAATTTAAAAAGCTATTAATGAGGTACAATAAAAAATGGAGGCTCTCACTGTTAGGATAAATGAGACAGAAGAGAGAATTAGTGATATAGAAGACCAAGTGATGGAAAATAAAGAAGCTGAGCAAAAGAGAGACAATTACTGGACCACAGGGGTGAATTTGAGAAATAAATGATGTTTTAAGATGAAACAAAATTAGAATAATTGGGATACCAGAAGAAGAAGAAGGAGGAGGAGGAGGAGGAGGAGGAGGAGGAGAAGGAGAAGGTGGAAGAGGAGGAGGAGGAGGGGAAGAAGAAGAAGAGGAAAGAGAAAAGGAGACAGAAGGAATATTGAAGTAAATTATAGCAGATAATTTCCCTAATTTGGCAAAGGAAATAAACATCAAAATCCAGGAGGCACAGAGAACCCCACTCATAATCAATAAAAATAGGTCCACACCCAGTCATCAAATAGTAAAAGTTACAAGTCTCAGTGACAAAGAGAAAATCCTGAAAGCAGCCTTGGACAAGAGATTTGTAACATACAATAGTAGAAATATTAGATTGATAGCAGACTTATCCACAGAGATCTGGCAGGCTAGAAAGGACTGGCATGATATATACAGAGCACTAAATGAGAAAAATATGCAGCCAGGAACAATATATTCAGTTAGGCTACCATTGAAAATAGAAGGAGAGATAAAAAGCTTCCAGGACAAACAAAAATTAAAAGAATTTGAAAACACCAAACCAGCCCCTACAGGAAATATCAAAAGGGGTTCTCTAAGCAAAGAGAGAGCCTAAAAGTAAGAGACCAGAAAGAAACAGAGACAATATACAGTAACAGTCACCTTACAGGCAATACAATGGCACTAACTTCATATCTTTCAGTAGTTACCCTGAATATAAATGGGCTTAAATGCCCCAATCAAAAGACACAGGGTATCAAAATGGATTAAAAAAAAAAACACCCATCAATATGCTGTCTACAAGAAACTCATTTTAGACCCAAAGAAACTGTCAGATTTAAAGTGAGGGGGTGGAAAACAATTTGCCATGCTAATGGACATTAAAAGAAGCTGGGGTGGTAATCCTTACAGCAGATAAATTAGATTTTAAGCCTAACATTATAATAAGATATGAGGAAGGACAATATATCCACACTTAAAGGGTCTGTCCAACAAGAAGATCTAACAATTTTAAATATCTATGCCCCTAACATAGGAGCAACAAATTGTATAAAGCAATTAATAACTAAATCAAAGAAACACATTGATAGTAATACAATAATAGCAGGTGATGTTAATAACCTCCTCAGTGAAATAGAGAGATCATCTAAGCAAAAGCTCAACAAGGAAATAAAGGCTTTAAATGACACACTGGATCAAAATGGACATCACAGATATATTCAGAACATTCTACCTCAAAGCAACAGAATACAAATTCTTCTCTAGTGCACGTGGAACATCTCCAGAAGACATGACATCCTAGGTCACAAATCAGGTTTCAACCAGTACCAAAAGACTGAGATCATTTCTTGCATATTTTCAGACCACAGTGCTCTGAAGCTAGAACTCAATCACAAGAAGAAATTGGAAAGAACTCAAATACATGAAGGCCAAAGAGCATTCTGCTAAAGAATGAATGGGTCCACCAGGAAATTAAGGAAGAATTGAGAAATATTCATGGAAACGAATGAAAATGAAAACAGTTCAAATCTTTGGGGCACAGCAAATGCAGTCCTGAGAGGAAAGTATATAGCAATGCAAGCCTTTCTCCAGGAACAAGAAAGTTCTAAAGTGCACAACTTAACCCCACACCTAAAGGAGATGGAGAAAGTACAGCACAAAAATTCTAAACCCAGCAGGAGAAGAGAAATCATGAAGATCAGAGTAGAAATCAATGAAATAGAAACCAAAAGAACAGTAGAACATATTGACGAAACTAGGAGCTGGTTCCATGAAAGAATTAAGAAGACTGATAAACCCCTGGCTAGACTTATCAAAAAGAAAAGAGAAAGGACCCAAATTAATAAAGTCATGAATGAAAGAGGAGAGATGACAACCAACACCAATGAAATACAAACAATTCTAAGAGAATATTGTGAGCAACTATATGCTAGCAAATTTGACAATCAGGAATGCTTCCATTTGGGGTGCATTCCTAGAGACACATAAAATATCCAAACTGAACTAGGAAGAAATAGAAAACCTGAATAGACCCATAACCAGTAAGAAGATTGAAGCAGTCATCAAAAAGCTCCCAACAAACAAGAGCCCTGGGCCAGACAGCTTCTCGGGGGAATTCTACCAAACATTTAAAGAAGAATTAATACCTATCCTCTTTAAACTGTTCCAAAAAATAGAAATGGAAGGAAAACTTCCAAACTCATTTTATGAAGCCAGCATAACCTTGATCCCCAAACCAGACAGAGGCCCCATCAAAAAGGAGAATTGCAGACCAATATCCTTGAAGAGCATGGATGTAAAAATTCTCACCAAAATACTAGCCAATTGGATCCAACAGTACATGAAAAGGATGATTCACCACGGCAAGTGGTATCTATTGCTGGGCCACAAGGTTGGTTCAACATCTGCAAATAAATCAGTGTGATGAAATACAAAATAAAAGAAAGAACAAGAACCATATGATACTCTCAACAGATGCTGAAAATGCATTTGACAAAGTATAGCATCCTTTCTTGATCAAAACTCTTCACAGTGTAGGCATAGAGGGCACATAACTCAATACCATTAAAGCCATCTATGAAAAACCCACAGATACTATCATTATCAATGGGGAAAAACTGAGAGCTTTTCCCCTACGGTCAGGAACACGGCAGGGATGTCCACTATCACCACTGCTATTCAACATAGTACTCGAAGCCCTAGCCTCAGCAATCAGACAACAAAAAAGAAATAAAATGCATCCAAATCAGTGAAGAAGATGTTAAACTCTCACTCTTTGCAGATGATATGATACTTTATGTGGAAAACCCAGAAGACTCCACTCCAAAACTGCTAGAACGCATACAGGAATTCAGTAAAGTGTCAGGATATAAAGTCAATGCACAGAAATCAGTTGCATTTCTATATAACAACAACAAGACAGAAGAAAGAGAAATTAAGGAGTCGATCCCATTTTCACTTGCTAGGAATAAATCTAACCGAAGAGGCAAAGAATCTGTACTCAGAAAACTACAAAGTACTCATGAAAGAAACTGAGGAAGACACAAAGAAATGGAAGAACATTCCATGCTCATGGATTGGAAGAACAAACATCTGAAAATGTCTATACTATAAAAAGTAATCAAAACATTTAATGCAATGCCTATCAAAATACCATCATTGTTTTTCAAAGAAATTGAACAAATAATCCCCAAATTTATACGGAAACAAAAAAGACCTTGAACAGCCAGAGGAATGTTGAAAAAGAACACCAAAGTTGGTGACATCACAATTCTAGACTTCAAGCTCTATTACAAAGCTTTAATCATCAAGACAGTATGGCACTGGCACAGAAACAGACACATAAATCAATGGAACAGAATAGAGAGTCCAGAAATGGACCCTCAACTCTATGGCCAACTCATCTTTGACAAAGCAGGAAAGAAGGTCCAATGGAAAAAAGACAGTCTCTTCAACAAATGGTGATGGAAAATTCGACAGTCACATGCAGAAGAATGAAACTGGACCATTTCCTTATACCACACACAATAGACTCAACATGGATGAAAGACCTCAATGTGAGGCAGGAATCCATCAAAAGCCTTGGGGAGAACACAGGCAGCAACCTCTTTGACCTCAGCCACAGCAACTTTAGAAACATTGCCAAAGGCAAGGGAAGCAAGGGCAAAAATGAACTATTAGGACTTCACCAAGATCAAAAGCTTTTACTTTGCAAGGAAACAGTCAACAAAAGACAATGACAGAATGGGAGAGGATATTTGCCAATGCCATATCAGATAAAGGGATAGTATCCCAAATCTATAAAGAACTTATCCAACTCAACACTCAAAGAACAAATAATCCAATCAAGAAATGGGCAGAAGACATGAACAGACATGTTTGCAAAGAAGACATCCAAATGGCCAATAGACACATGAAAAAGTGCTCAACATCACTTGGCATCAGGGAAATACAAATCAAAACCACAGTGAGATACCACCTTATACCAGTGAGAATGGCTAAAATTAACAAGTCATGAAATGACAGATGTTGGTGAGGATTTGGAGAAAGGGGAACCCTCCAGCACTGTTGGTGAGAATGCAAGCTGGTGCAGCCACTCTGGAAAATAGTATGGAGGTTCCTCAAAAAGTTGAAAATAGAGCTACCCTACGACCCAGCTCCAATCGCGCTACTGGGTATTTACCCTAAAGATAGAAATGTATCTTCAGTGATCTGAAGTGGCACATGAACCTGAATGTTCATAGCAGCAATGTCCACAATTGCCAAACTATGGAAAGAACGTAGATGTCCATCAACAGATGAATGCATAAAGAAGATGTGATACACACACACACACACTGGAATACTATGTAGCCATCAAAGGAAACAAAATCTTGCCATTTGCAATGATGTGGATTGAACTAGAGGGTATTATGGTAAGCAAAATAGGTCAGTTAGAGAAAGACAATTATCTTATGATCTCTGTGATATGAAGAATTTTAGAGGCAGGGCAGGAGGTTGTGTGGGGTGGGGAAGGAAAAAAAATGAAACAAGATAGGATCAGGAGGGAGACAAACCATAAGAGACTCTTAATCTCACAAAACAAACTGAGAGTTGCTGCAGGGTGGGAGGGTAGGGAAAGGGTGGCTGGGTTATGGACATTAGGAGGGTATGTGCTATGGTGAGTGTTGTGAAATGTGTAAGCCTGATGATTCACAGACATTATACCCCTGGGGCAAATAATATATCATATGTTAATTTTTAAAAGAATATTAAAAAAAGATTTTTATTTATTTATTTGACAGAGAGAGAGAGAGACAGTGAGAGAGGGAACACAAGCAGGGGAAGTGGGAGAGGGAGAAGCAGGCTTCCCACTGAGCAGGGAGCCCGATGTGGGGCTCAATCCCAGGACCCTAGCATCATGACCTGAGCCCAAGGCAGATGCTTAATTAACTGAGCCACCTAGAGGTCCTGGAACTGATTAATATCTTGAGAAGAAAATATTTATCCAGTACTTTGCCAATGTTTGTTATTTTGTGAACTATCAAAATGTTGGATCTCTAGGCTTGAACTATTTCTATTGCTAAACTATAGTGTCTATCCACAAACTAAAGAGCAGATGAAATACAACTAGAATATGCCATTCAAAGAGAGAAAGGAATATGTAATAAGAGCATTTCAAAACACCATTTGAGCTTGGACAGGGATCAGTGCCAAACGTTGAACATTTTTCTGCTGCATGTGGTGATGTTTGAATTGGGGGCTCCTTATTGGATAGAGAGATGATTGAAGTCTCACTGAATTCAAAAGTGACCTGGAAAACTATATTTGTCTTTCTTTCTTGGAAAAGGATTTGGAATCCAATCTTTACTCTCTAAATGTAATATTTCAAGTGAATACTTTTCGAGGACATTATAATGACCCTGATTTCTTTTTATATAGATCTGTCCTACCTAGGTAAAATAATAATCTGACTTCTTAAGTGCCTTTAAAGACAGCAATACAATTTTACCTATTTAAAAAAGTCAATATGAATGTAATCACAGATTCTATTAATTATTGCACCCTCAAAGTCTATTTTCCCCATACTAAATGTTATGGTTTAAAATGAATACAGTAGACTACTGATATTCACAGTTTTGTGTTTTAAGATTTTGACAATTAGCAATGACTATGAATGTCTATGATGTGTAGTACTTTGTAATTTTCTGGAAATCTTCATTTGAATTAGCTGCTGGGAGGCAGATGATGAAAACTAAGTCACTTGGCTAATGATTGGACACTCTCAGACAGCAGTGGCATACCTGACAAACATCTATTTTCGTGAACATAGGGCCTAAATCAAGCTGCTTCATATTGTCAGAGGTGACTCTATACTGACACATGTGAAGTGGGCCAATGATCTAACACAATGACTTTCAGACCTTAGGGGGCATCAGAATTGTCCAGAGGGCTTTACTAAAATGCCAATTGCTGGTTCCCGTCTCACCCCATTATAGTCTGAGTTGGAAACTGAAAATCTGTATTTGTAACAACTTTCAAGAGTTCCAAGGCGATCTTTGAGAGCCACTGATCTAAAAGATTTTATCCATGACATCATTAGAAAAAAAATTTTTTTTTCCTAAGCATGATTTTCTAAGCAAATACCAGCAATGGTTTCATCAATATGATTCATTTAATCACACAATTGCAAGGGATAATCTCAGTAGGAATTGATATTTTACTGATAACATTATCCATATTGATAGTCAAAATTAAAACAGAAACAAAAACAAAACCACAACACTTCAGTACAGGTTGTTCAATGGTCCCTTCACTGAGGCCAGTAAGTCCTTCCCCTCTCTACCAATGCCATTCCCTCCAGCCTATGCAGGAAATAAGCAACCAGGTGGTAAAATCTGCTATAGGAGGGGACCTTTAGAAATTTTCTTATTGGTCATTGCTTTTGATTTTAGAAAGCAAAGCATAATAAAAACCAGAACCTCTCCTTTGCTCAAGACAGGTCAGTATCCTTATGAGGAGGTAGGTAAGGAGATGGGAGCCATTAACAAGGATTCTTTTCATTTTAATCTCTCTATTTAGTTTTTGATTAATTTTTTTTTATCAATGTCCTACTGTTTTATGTGTATATATCTTTCCTTCTTGGCTAAATTCATGCTTTACTTTTTTATTTTTTAGTCATTATATAAATGGGATTATTTCTTTCTTAGATGCTTCGCTGGTGTATAGAAATGCAACCAATTTTTTTTTTTCCTTTGAGAGAGACAGACAACAGGAGTGGGGGAGAGAGGGAGAGAAAGACCATTTTTTTGTTTTGTTTTATTTCTTAGAAAGGGGCTAGGGGGAGAGAGAAGGAGAATCTTAAGCAGGCTGCATGCCCAGAACAGAGCCTGATGCAGACCCTGAGATTATGACCTGAGCTGAAATCAAGTCAGATGTTCAACTAATTGAGCCACCCTGGCGCCCCAACAACTGATTTTTGTATATCGATTTTATGTCCCAAAAGTTAACTGTGTTTATTATTTCTAACAACTTTTGGTGGAATATTTACTTCAATAAAATAAGGATTCTTTGGGGGTAAGAGGGTAAAAGAGAGGGCAGGCTTATTTATGCATGTTCCAGTAACAGAGACTTTCTACAATGGAGTAAATTCAAATTGCTATGAATTCATAAGGCTCCCAAATCAGAACTACTCAGATTTGTTCATTCAGGTCAAAAATCAAAGAGGAATCCAGAGAAACTCTACTGTTAATAACAGTTCACCTGCTCAAGCACCTTCTCTCTACCTCTAGAGCTGGCATGATGACAGCCAGATTAAGATCCAAGGATTTGGGAAACAGCCACCTCAAAGATTCAAGGAGACAAAAATGTCAATGATATTTTGAAAGTTGTCTCATACATAAACATATTACATAATAATGAATGCATAAGAATTTATCATCACCATATGTTTTTATATAATCACTGGCTTTCAAGATGTTCTAAAGCAGCACTAAAACAGATATCCAGGGGGATGTCTTAGTCAAATCTTTGACAGATTTTCCTCGTGTCCCTTGTTGGTGAAATTCTTCATGGGTAAATTACTCTAGTTCAAAGTAATCACTTTTTCCTCATTTGATCCTTAGAGAACAATTGTGTTCCTCACAAAATGCTCCCTAAATTTTAAGTTAATGATTTAAAAAAATCATCTTTTCTTTCCTTTCTCATTTATTCAAATAAGCACATACCCCTAGTACTAGGAAAGTACCATGGCTATAAGATGAATTAAGTTTGACTCTATTGTCATGATACAACCGACATCAGGGAAAATTACAGGTTTCTAGGAGAGGGCATAAGAATGGATTAAGTTTGAACTGAGGAACAGTCTTCCCAGTCTTGGGAAACTATTCTGTGTAGTGGAGAAAGAAAAACTTTGTGGTTCAAGCAGAGCAGGAAAGAGAGAAGGAAGGGCATAAAGACCATAGCATTCATGACCTTGTTGAAGATTTGGTCTTTAACTTAAGAACATTAGAAACCATTGGAAGAGTTACAAGTTAGGTGTGGTATGAGCAGATCGGATTTTTTTTTTTTTAATGGTTGCTGAGGCTGATGCAGTATGGGACTGCACTAGAGAGGACTAGTGTGGCAAGATGGTAATTACTGTAGCATTTCACACCAGACATGATGGTGGCCTAGACTAAAATAATGATAGAGAACATAAAAAAGTAGGAGCCAATTGGATATACATTCAGAAGGGAAGACAATTGAGATACTTTGGTGATGAAGTGAATAAGGCAGAGTCAAGGTAGAGGGAATTCTCAAGGCTATGAATAGTGATGTCACTTCCTCTAAGTTCAGGGATGGGAGAGATCAGGAATTTATTTTCAGTTTGAGATGCCAATGAGCTTTCTTAAGAAGGTGTCACAGGTAGGTAGGTCTCTATCTGCAAGTCTGAAGTTCAAAAGAAATTAACTTTTAACCACGTTGGTCATTAATATCTGTAGAAGGAATGTTGCATAGTGGCTACTTTGGGCTTTGGATTCAAAGGCCTAGGGGCAGGACCCAAGATGTCATGAATCCCCAGAGAAAGACTTTGAAGTAGCTTAGAAACTGCCTTTTTCTTTTCTTTTTTTTTTTTTTTAAAGATTTTATTTATTTATTTGACAGATAGAGATCACAAGTAGGCAGAGAAGCAGGCAGAGGGAGAGGAGGAAGCAGGTTCCCCGCTGAGCAGAGAACCCGATGCGGGGCTCAATCCCAGGACCCTGGGATCATGACCTGAGCCGAAGGCAGAGGCTTTAACCCACTGAGCCACCCAGGTGCCCCTGCCTTTTTCTTTTTTTTAATGGTTTTCTGGTTCTATCCCATTAGCAACCACATAGCAAACATGATTTTACGGTTCACTTAGTCTATATCTTGAAACCAGAAGAAACATGCGTAATGGATTTTCATTTGGCTCTGCCCAGATGACTAGCTGACCAGAGACTGGATAAGGAGGCTAAACTCATGGAGATCAATAAACAAAACAAACAGCAACTCTGTCCTATTCTGGAGACTTCTTTATATATTTTGGTTGTTTACTCAAATTGCTTGGTACCCCAGTTAATGACTCTCTATGAGATGAACCTTATGACAAACAGTTCTGATTCCAGTGACAGTCAGCTCTTTAAAAATACCAGGCACTAATTGGTTTGCTTAGGAGATGTCATCAGCAGAATCAGTGAGTCCTAGGTATGAAATCTACATTTAAATGCAGTTTGAAGCAATAAACAAAATTCTTGGGGTATTTATACCAAAAATACTATTTTATGCAAGGAAAAAAAATTACGTTTTTCATATTTGTATATAGACCTTGCTTTTCTCTGTACTAGCTTGGGAGATAATCTCTCCCTCAGCTGAAGCAGAGTACCATTTCATAGCAAAGTCATATTTGGAAAACAGTATCTTAATATAAATTACTTAAGTGGCCATGATTCTTTTTTTTAAAGATTTTATTTATTTATTTGACAGAGAGAGAGATCACAAGTAGAGAGACTGGCAGAGGCAGAGAGAGGAAAGCAGGCTCTCCGCTGAGCAGAGAGCCCGATGCGGGGCTTGATCCCAAGATCCTAAGATCATGACCTGAGCCGAAGGCGGAGGCTTAACGCTCTGAGCCACCCAGGCGCCCCAAGAGGCCATGATTAAAAAAAAAAAAAAAAAAAAAAAAAAAAGTTTTCTCTAACATGGAGGATAATTTCCTTCTGTTTTAAACTCTGATTAGAGAATTCATTCAGTCTTGTTACTCATGAGAGTTATACCTTTTAAAGTAATTAGTACATACTTACTACTCCTTGGAATAAATTCTGTGCCATGCATTATAACTTAGTTCTTAAGCGTTATAAGAGGCAAACACTATTTTATATATCTCACATCATATTCTTTTATATTAAAAATATATAAATCCTTGCTTAATGTTGTATTTTATCTGCTTGTTTAAAGAGTCAAATAAACTGAAGGTTAATTTGTACTGAAGTGAAATGTTCAAGGTCATATAACTGTTTAGCACTTCTAAGAATTGAACCTTATGTGTGATCCTCAGTCTGAGCTCTTGACAACTAAAAAGATACTTTCAGAAACATTTTTATCTTTGTAAGATTTCACAACATTCATGGCATTGTTTGCCTCTGTGAAATTAATAATTTGAATTAAATACTAATGTGAAAGGCCACCTTCAACAAAACGTTCATGTACCGTCTTTGGTATTTGGCACATGGGGCTTGGTCTACAAAGAGAATTATTTTCTGAGACTAAATGCAACTACTGAGAATTACAGCAACTCATTCAGAAGCAGCATCTACCTGCGATGAAATACTTGTCTTTAAAAATGATCAGTTCTCTTAGATATTCATTCCATCTCCAACTGTAAATTATTCAGAAAAGGTATCACTTCTGCAGTTCTAATAAATCCTATGAACTATTTCTCATGATATCATATTTATATGAGAATGTGAAAATCTCCATCTTTTCCATCTTTTGTGCCAAAATAAAGTATACCAAAGCTGCTGAAAACTTGTATTAAAGCACTGAAATTATGTTTCAAAAAATAATCAGGAAATATTCAGAGTCTCTTTCTGTATGAGTGAAACTGATTACGAGCCTAATATTTGTGAGCAAATGGAGATAACACGCCAATGGCATAAAAGGTTGCAAGTAGGTGTCTACTTCGTTTTAAAATGAAAACCACACTACTCACTGTGTGCCTACTGTTTTAATGCACATCTCTTCCTTAATGAGTTCTGAGTAATAAAAAAAGAATTATACTAGAAACTTCAAATGGCATTATATAATGTATGAAAAGGGTTTGCATAAGGTTTCTTGTCTATCCAGGAGATGAAGTGTATAATTCACTAAAACCCTGGATATTAATAGCTTCTATATCTGGACTGAACAGTCTTAGATATAAATGAAAATTTCATAGGAATATAGTTTAAAACCATGTTCTCAGAAGAAGGTGAGAGAGTTGGAAGATATTTTTACTTAAATTTGTGCCTTGCCATATGTGACATGTTAAGGATGGTTGGGCTTTTTCTTTTGTATAGAAAACACAAGAAATATGCCTAAGGGGCATTGCTGATTTTACCTGACACAGTGATTTCAGCCTTTTCTTGGGAGACACTCTTTGTCTTTACTCTATCATGACTTTAATGTCCCAAAGAAAACATGTTGAAATGTCTTAAAAGTCCTTCCGTACATCACTGGAAAATATTTTCCATTCAAATCCCAATCTAGGGACTTAATTTAGATAAGTCTTTATTATTCACATAATCTTTAGATCTTAGGACATTTGACAAGAGTGTTAATAGACAAACCATTTCTCAAATAAATCAGCCAGCAAATCTCAAGTATTAGTTCCTGTTAAGCGAACCCTATAATTCTATCCTGCAATTAGTTCTAATAAAACACATACATCATAAAATGGAAATTAAATTTCAAAAATCTGAGCTTCTTTGACAGTACTGGATACATATATCCGTGGATATAAACTCTGTATTTTAGTCTGTTACATATATATTCCTAAGTTCTGTCCTGTGCTAACATCCTCAGAGACAAAGAAGCCCTCACTATTTAGACAATAAATAGAAAATATAAACAATTATGAGGTCGTATATTCTAGAATTCCAAATATAAATGTACTTGCAGTTTGTCTCCAGCATCAACTGATTAGCTTCACCTTCCTCATGATTAAATTTAACATGGTAATCCCTTCTGAAATAAAACAGATCTAAAGTCATTAGATGAAGGTCAGCAAGGCAGGTGTCCAGATGGGGGCTTAGGGGGATGGGAGGCATGGAGTGATCAGAGATCAGATGATCAGATATGAGAAGGGGTCTCCAAGAACAAGTATGGGGTAGGGTAGAGGAGGTAGCATGGTGTTCTTGTCAGAGTCCAAACAGGCTATGGAGGGCTACCTGGGTTGTGGTTTTAGAGCCCAAGAGGGGTATGGAGGACATCTCTGTGGAAGATGGTCTGCCACAATTGTCTGAGCCAGAGAAGAGTGACAGTATCACCCAAAATGGAAAGCAGCCTGACTGAGGAGGACTATGGAAGGGGAAGATTTGGTGGCGGTGTTGGTGGGGGACAGTGCTCAGTTCAAAGTATATGAACATGGACAGGGGTAGGAGATGTGATGAATGTGTTGATGGGTGATGGTGTCATTTCTGCACACAGGGAGATTGACCAAATGAATAAATACCTTAAGGGGCATGGGTTTCTTACTATCAAAGAAAGGATTAACAGACAGAAATGTCAGAGAGACCAAAGAGATGTCCACTCTTTATGGGAAGGCACCAAGGAAGCCCTTCAAAGTTCTAATATTTGATTAGTGAAATTAATCAACCAGTGAAATCATACCGTAAGCTGACAGATGAGTCTCAGACAAGACTCACATTTTCCTGAGACGTGGTGCATAATTATGCATCACAAATTTAAAGGCGTGAATTAAAGGCTCAATTCACCCACCTGCAGACCAAGTATTCTTAAACTTAGGATGGGTGAATGCATGGGATAAATCAGACTAACTCATCCTGGTGGACAGGAGATCCTTCTCCATAAACAAAGAACAGTAAGCTACCGTGTCTCATGAGACTAGCACAGGAAAAGAAAAAATGCTAACATGACCCAAGAAATATTCCATACTCAACTATGACATATGCTTTAAGCGTTTTGTCTCAATTCTCAGGGCAACCCACTGTAGACATTGGTAATAGAGATATTATAAGACTATTTTTACAACGAACAATACAAAGCTTAGAATTTAAATACATTACTTGTTGGGACATTGGACAAGTATATTATAGAATTAAAGATCTTATTCTGATTTCAAGCCTATACTTTTTAGCCTTTATACTCCCTCCCTAAAGTGAAATAAAAGTAGTCTCCCAAAGGTAGTAGATGTCAGATGTTGCACTATTCCATTTGCTAGACTTCAATAACCCTCTTACAATAAATACTATACTATAACACTATACAATAAATACTATTTTCTCAGGACACATTAGGATCGTGTCTTTAGTGGAAAAAAATAGTGAGGAAATGTGGCTCTAAGATAGTATGGCTCTAAGATAATCAAGTGTTTTCTAAGGAAATGAGTTATTCCTGTTCTCACAATGATAATCTATACATTTTAACTGCAAGGTGATTTTCTTTCTCTTATTTCTGATGGCTGTCACTCATGGTGACTTGTTACCTTATGTGCTTATTGATTTTTAACTGCTTGCTGCCCACTTTGTTTATAAACTTATATAGGAAACTTCTTTGAGGCATGGGATAAAGTTGAACACCGCCGGAAAGGGTTATCCATCTGGTTCCGGCATGGGGCTTAAATGTACTTCTACTGGAAACACATCTAAATTCCTGGTTTGGATCAGCATCTTTGAACTGACCATTTGGGATGAATTTATGTTGCAAACTTAGGCAAATGTCAGTTTGTGCTTACGTATTTTCAGGAGAGATCTTTACTCCTTCATTCGGTACCAAGTTTGGAGACAGGCAATTATCATAATTTCATCTGGGAACAGAGTTATTTCTAATCCACCGTTACATGAA
The DNA here is from genome assembly GCF_009829155.1 of Mustela erminea. Classification (NCBI taxonomy): domain Eukaryota; kingdom Metazoa; phylum Chordata; class Mammalia; order Carnivora; family Mustelidae; genus Mustela; species Mustela erminea. The sequence goes on from NC_045614.1 coordinate 41,630,538, forward strand.
GGGAATAGTACTCTGGAGTTCCAACTAGAAGAAAAGAGGATTTCTTGATTTTCTCATATGGGCTCAGCCTTAAAATTGTTTTCTTTTGTACCAGCATCCACCCCAGCCTCGTGAAATACCAAAAAACGAACCTCAAAAAAATTATAATTTGCACATATAATTCAAGGTGAAATCTGACTTTAGTGTTTCAATCAATCTCAGGGTCTGGGCTTCACTCAGCTATTGCTCTAAGTTCTTTGCTTTTTTTTTTTTTTTTTGTAGACTATGCCTTTCTTTCTTTCTTTCTTTCTTTCTTTCTTTCTTTCTTTCTTTCTTTCTTTCTTTCATTCATTCATTTTGTTATTTGCAAGAGAAAGTTCAGTCCTAGTTCCTCATCTTCCACATCACCAGAAATGAAACTTAGAAGCGTTAAGTGTTTCAAGATTTATTCAGTTAAACTCTAGCGTTCAGTAATACACATTGCTGAAATTAATTTGAGGGAAAAACTATTACAGATGGTGTGGATGATCTCATAACTTTCTCTTTAAAGAAGAAATTTAACATATGTTAATCTTTCCCCTTGCTAATGTATTTCTTTTCTTTTCATTGAAAAACCAATAATTTTCTTTTAATATTTTAAGGGATAATGAGTTCTTGAGAGGCCTAGAGAGAAACTTATATTCTATGCTAGTTTCAATAGGAAAAGAAAGCTGTACCACTTGGTAAATGACAATCTCTTTGGATACACCTGAAAAAAGTTATCACCAAAGGAAAGGTTTGTTTTTCTTATAACTACTCAATCATGGACATGAACAATACATGGATGTAAAAATTCAGTCACAAGAAGGCCATTCTGGGGTGAAAATATCATTTGTTACCACAAGAAATTTGAATGTGTTGATTTTAAATCAATGCATAATTTCATGGCAGTCACTCTCTACTTGTAATTCTGGTGTGTCATTTGGTCTCAAAAGACCTGATCTAAAGTTGGTAATGCTTATTACATTAAAACTTGCCAATGCCACTTGGAAAAATTAAACTATGTTAGTTAATTAAAATATGCAGTATTTAATATGGTACTTCAAATTATTACAGATGCTTGACAGATATACAAGGGGTTCAGCGACTTATGTTTTAGAATTCAGTGATTGGATCTGCTTCTTTGAGTCTTCTGCATAAGTCTGCACTTCACAAAGTTAATATATTGGAATGTGTCATAAGTAACCCTACAGTTTACTTTTACTTACACTTATTTTGTATGAAATACAAGCTTTTAGTATTTATACTTGTTCTGTATGAAATACATGTTTTTAATAATTACATAGTCAAATCCTCTTGTTTGAGGTCTGAAAAAACAAGAAACAAATTTCCTCTTGTTTAGTTAAGTCCAAAGAAAAACTAGAAAGAGCAATGCTTGGCAAATGCACAAATTATTGCTTGTGAATTTTATATAAACATTGAACTTGGTTTGGGCAAGATATTCCATTGATTGGTTTTACAATGAAATTCACCTATTAGGTAATAATATCAAAACATGTTTTGAGAATAATAGTGTTGCCTGGTGCAGTATCTGACAATAAGAGCATTAATAGTCAATCAAATATCATCAATCACTAAATAAACTATATAACAGGTTTATACATTTAAAATAGCTCAATAAATATATAGTATTTATTATCCTTAATTTTGTTAACTTGTCAAACAGCTGGTCTAGATCAGAGCTTTTAGCCATGTGGATGTATGGGTGATCCATGGGCCCTTGGAATTACGTGTCAAATTACATGTTGGATGCCTAAATTTGTTGTTGTTTTCTTTTTCTTTTTGGGGGAAAGAATCATCACTTCTAGGAGATCCTTCCATTGTTTGAGATGCATCAATTTTAAATATCACTATCTTAAGTAAAAGTGGATTTGTCACCAGCTAAACCCCAAGACCTGGCCTCGACTGCCTGCCTGCTTGTACTCACTAACCTTTGTCTTACACTTTTCCCTAAGCTCTTCTTTTCAGTTTTCCTCTTTACTCAGACAAAAAAACTCATAAACCCCCCCAGGTGATGGCAACTGTCTTGGCAGAATCTCTCACTGGCCCAGACCACCCCCACTGCTGGAGTTAAACCCAACTTATGACTGCATAGATGGACCATTGAGTGACTGCTGGAATGGCCTACAATTACCTTTACCTCATTATAATATTAAAATCTCCACCCAAGGAGGAGCATCATCCTCACTTACATAACATACAACATATGTATAGCCATATTTCCTTAACATATTACCCTATGCCTACCTCTGCATAGGATGAAAAGACTTCCTTATCTAAGTATTCATGGTAACCCTAAACTAAAGGAACTCATTCACCCCTTTTTGGGGAGTCACATCTTGGGGAGCCATTCACTGTGAGCTTCTTTGCTGAAAAAAATTTCTCTGTGAGACAACTCAACCTGGAACAGTTTCTCACTCATGAAGGAGAAAATTCATGTTGGTTTGATTACAGATTTATTCTGTAATCTTTTTGGATCAAGGTATTTCTCCCATCGACATAGTGGTCTCTTACTAGAACAATGAGGAAAAAACTACTCTAAATATAGCCAAGTCTAGGGTTTAAAAAAAAAAAAAACCATTATGAGGCTCAATCATTGCTATTTCCTAACATAAGAAAACCTCACAAGTGTGTAAACTTCACAATGGCAGGAATTTCTTTTGCCTTTTTAACTGACTATATTTCCTAGCACCTTGAGTGGCACTTAAAATTCAAATGGACTTTTTTTTTTTTTAAAGAAGAGACTTATTGCCTATATTTCAACAATTCAGAGATCTATTATAAATGCTTAATAAACTTACAGGATGTAAAATTCAATATCCTTACAAGTCCCAAGTTATATAAATTTTAAATGTTATGTGTGAGTTACTTTGTATACTCAGATTCTGGAACAGCCTGTAATGGTTAACTCAAGAAATATCCAAAGCTAGCTCTCAGCTCAGGGTTACCTTAAACCGTGATCGAAGGCACAGTTGGACCACTGTTCTTCGAGCAGGGACCTCCAAAAGTAACAGATCCAGGGAGACCCCTTCCTTCCTCCTCTGGAAGGAGTGGCACAGGAGTGCATGGCAGGAATCTGCTGGGTTTGGAGGCTCCAGATAGGACCATGTGCCAGAGACAGAAACACTCAGTCACAGGCTGGGTGAGCACAGATCATGCCCAGAGACCAGGGAGATAGGAGGTACTGACTGCTAGAGAGTGGGAGGCCACTATCTTCATTCCTGTCCTCCAAAGCTCTACAAAAAGCACTCAGGGAACAAAAGCTCAGGAGAGCGAACCCCAGCAGATTACTTAGCCTGCCCCCTGGCAAAGGCGGTGTAATTCCGCCTCGGGCAAAGACATTTGAAAATACCTGCAACAGGCACCTCCCCCAGAAGATCAGCAAGAACATCCAGCCAAGACCAAGTTCACTGATCAACAAGAACTGTGGAACTCCAGAGCTAGGGGAAAGCAGCATATAGAATTCTTGGCATTTTCCCCATGATCCTTTAGTCTTGCAAAGTTATATTTTTTTTAAATTTTATTTTTTCAACTTTTCCTCTTTCTTCTTTTAATGTTTTTAAACTATTTTATCTTATCAATACCTTTTTTTAAAAAGATCTTTTTAAAAATTTTCATTGTTATAGTCATATTTTATCCCTTCATTGTATTTAACCTTATTTTTTGTATACATATACTTTTTTTTTCTTTAAAATTTTGGGATATAATTTCTTCTAATAGATCAAAATATACCCTAAATGTAGCTCTAGCATGATCACATTTTTCCTCTTATTTTTTTCTTTTTCCAACCAAGTTATCTTATCAGTTCATTTTTTAGAGTCTTTTCCATTTTTTAATTTTAAATTTAAGTTTAAATAAAAAATTAAATTTAATTAAAAATTTTTAAAATTTTAAATTTTTAAAATTTTAAAATTCATCTTTATAGTCATATTTTATCCCTTCATCGCGGTTACCCTTATTATTGTATATATATAAGTTTTTCTTTCTCTAAAGTTTTGGGAGGTAGTTTCTTCTAAGAGACCAGAATATACCCAAAATCAAGTGGGTGGCTCTGTTCTATTCACCAATATATGTGTGTATATATATGTGTGTGTGTGTGTGTGTGTGTGTGTGTGTATGTGTGTGTATATATATATGTATTTTATGTATTTCTTCCCCCCATCTCCCCACAGTTTTGGGTCTCTTCTGATTTGGTTAGGTTAGCATATATTTTTCTGGGGTTTTTGCCACCCTTTTAGTATTTTACTCTCTCATTCACATATTCTTATCTGGATAAAATGACAAGGTGGAAAAGTCACTGCAAAAAGAAGAAGAGGCAGTACCAACCACTAGGGACCTAATCAAAATGGACATTGGTAATATGTCAGAACTAGAGCTCAGAATGATAATTATTAAGGTGCTAGCTGGGCTCAAAAATGGCATGGAAGATATTAGAGAATCATTTCTGGAGAAATAAAAGAACTAAAATCTAAACAAGCTGAAATTTAAAAAGCTATTAATGAGGTGCAATAAAAAATGGAGACTTTTACTGCTAAGATAAAAGAGGCAAAAGAGAGGGTTAGTGATATAAAGACCAAATGACAGAGAATAAAGAAGCTGAGCAAAAGAGAGACAAACAACTACCGGACCATGAGGGGAGAATTTGAGAGATAAGTAATACCATAAGATGAAACAATATTAGAAAAATTAGGATCCCAGGAGAAGAAGAAAGAGAAAGGGGGGTGTAAGGGACTGGTTGGCCAGAGGGAGCCATTTCATCGTGGGCTTGGGTTGACCCTGTCCCTCCTGGAGGAACTTGCTTGCTAACCCCAGATATTGGGGCGGGCCAGGGCGCATGGAGATATCCAATCAATGGGGCGCTCATATATTTACTGTGGTATTTTGAAATTCAGTTGGTCACCTGTACTGCTGACCTAGCATGACTGTGCAGTTTTCCCTGTGTATTGCAATTTCATTGGTCACCTGTGTATGGGATGGGCTCAACCACCTCTATAAAGGTTAAGTTGTGAGGCAGGAAAGGAGTAGTGATAGCATCGGGGTCATTGGGAGCAGCATCATCGGGAGCATCGGGATCGTCAGGGTGGTCGTTGGGGGTGTCATGAGCATCACTGGGGAGTAGCCTCGCTGGGGAGTGGCACAGCCAAGAGCGTCGTCCATCAGGAAGCGGCCTTGCTGGGGAGCAGCACTGCCAGGATCATTGTCCTCGGTAGGGGAGAGGTCGGGTAGGGGGAATCGTTGGGCAGGGGGAATCGTTGGGTAGGGGCAATTGTTGGGTCGGGGGAATCGTCAGGTAAGGGAAATAGTTGGGATTGGTGTCCTGTTCGTTGTCGCCTCTTTATAAAAGATGGCCCCGACTCGTCAGTTTGATTTTTGATGCTTGGCGTGAAATAAAGCTTTGCTTGACTTTCTTTGTGTCAGTCTTGTTCCTTTGATCATGGACCCTAACAGGAGGCAGAAGGTATATTGGAGTAAATTATAATGGTAAAAATATTATATATTTATTATATATAGTAAATATAATGGTAAAAATATTAGATGGACAGCAGACTTATCCACAGAGATCTGACAGATAAGAAAGGACTGTCTTGATATATTCAGAGAAAAGCATGAGCCAAGCACAATATATCCAGTTAGGCTGTCACTGAAAATAGAAGGAGAGATAAAAAGATTTTAAGGCAGGGTGCCTGGGTGGCTCAGTGGGTTAAAGCCACTGCCTTCAGCTCAGATCATGATCTCAGGGTCCTGGGATTGAGTCCTGCATCTGGGCTCTCTGCTCAGCAGGGAGCCTGCTTCCCCCTCTCTCTGCCTGCTTCCCCCTCTCTCTGCCTGCCTCTCTGCCTATTTGTGATCTCTCTCTCTCTATCTGTCAAATAAATAAATAAAATATTTAAAAAAAAAAAAAAAGCTTCCAGGGGAAACAAAAATTAAAAGAATTTGAAAACACCAAACCAGCCCTACAGGAAATATTGAAAGGGGTCTTCTAAGCAAAAGAGCTTAAAAGTAAGAGACCAGAAAGAAACAGAGACAATACACAGTAACAATCACCTTATAGGCAATACAATGGCACTAAATTCATATCTTTCAGTAGTTACCCTGAATATAAATGGATTAAATGTCCCAATCAAAAGACACAGTTTATCAGAATGGATTAAAAAAAAAAGACCCGTCAATATGCTGTCTACAAGAAACTCATTTTAGACCCAAAGACACCTCCAGATTTAAAGGAGTGGGTGGAAAACAATTGACCATACTAATGGACATTAAAAGAAAGCTGGGGTGGCAATCCTTACACCAGATAGTTTAGATTTTAAGCCTAAGACTATCATAAGAGATGAGGAGGGACACTATATCCATACTTAAAGGGTCTGTCCAACAAGAAGATCTAACAATTTTAAATATCCCAACATGGGAGCAGCCAATTATATAAACCAATTAATAACAAAATCAAAGAAACACACTCAAAGTAATACAATACTAGTAGGTGACTTTAATAACCCCTTCATCGAAATGGACAGATCATCTAAGCAGAAGATTAACAAGGAAATAAGGGCTTTAAATGACACACTGGACCAGATGGACATCACAGATATACTCAGAACATTCCATCTCAAAGCAACAGAATACACATTCTTCTCTAGTTCACATGGAACATCTCCAGAATACACCACATCCTGGGTCACAAATCAGGTTTCAACCAGTACCAAAAGACTGAGGTCATTCCCTGCATATTTTCAGACCACAATTTTCTGAAGCTAGAACTCAATCACAAGAGGAAAGTTGGAACAAACTCAAATACATGGAGGCCAAAGAGCATTCTACTAAAGAATGAATGGGTCCACCAGGAAATTAAGGAAGAATTGAGAAATATTCATGAAAACAAATGAAAATGAAAACAGTTCAAAATCTTTGGGGCACAGCAAATGTGGTCCTGAGAGGAAAGTGTATAACGATACAAGCCTTTCTCCAGAAACAAAAAAGGTCTCAAGTGCACAACCTAACCTCATACCTAAAGGAGATAAAGTACAGCACAGAAAGCCTAAACCCAGCAGGAGAAGAGAAATTATAAAGATCAGAGCAGAAATCAATGAAATAGAAACCAAAAGAACAGTAGAACAAATCAATGAAACAAGGAGGTGGTTCTATGAAAGAATTAAGAAGACTGATAAACCCCTGGCTAGACTTATCAAAAAGAAAAGAGAAGGGACCCAAATTAATAAAGTCACGAATGAAAGAGGAGAGATCACAACCAACACCAATGAAATACAAACAATTCTAAGAGAATATGGTGAGCAACTATACGCCAGCAAATTTGACAATCTGAAATGCATCCATTTTGGGTGCATTCCTAGAGACATATAAACTACCCAAACCGAACCAGGAAGAAATAAAAAACCTGAATAGACCCATAACCAGTAAGAAGATTGAAGCAGTCATCAAAAAGCTCCCAACAAACAAGAGCCAGGGCCAGGGCTTCCCAGGGGAATTCTACCAAACATTTAAAGAAGAATTAATACCTATCCTCTTGAAACTGTTCCAAAAAATAGAAATGGAAGGAAAACTTCCAAACTCATTTTATGAGGCCAACATTACCTTGATCCCCAAACAAGACAGAGACCCCATCAAAAAGGAGAATTGCAGACCAATATCCTTGAGGAACGTGGATGTAAAAATTCTCACCAAAATACTAGCCAATAGGATCCAATAGTACGTGAAAAGGATGATTCACCATGGCAAGTGGGATCTATTGCTGGGCCACAAGGTTGGTTCAACATCTGCAAATAAATCAGTGTGATGAAATGCAAAATAAAAGAAAGAACAAGAACCATATGATACTCTCAACAGATGCTGAAAAAGCATTTGACAAAGTATAGCATCCTTTCTTGATCAAAACTCTTCACAGTGTAGGCATAGAGGGCACATAACTCAATACCATCAAAGCCAACTATGAAAAACCCACAGATACTATCATTATCAATGGGGAAAAACTGAGAGCTTTTCCCCTACGGTCAGGAACACGGCAGGGATGTCCACTATCACCACTGCTATTCAACATAGTACTCGAAGCCCTAGCCTCAGCAATCAGACAACAAAAAAGAAATAAAATGCATCCAAATCAGTGAAGAAGATGTTAAACTCTCACTCTTTGCAGATGATATGATACTTTATGTGGAAAACCCAGAAGACTCCACTCTAAAACTGCTAGAACTCATACAGGAATTCAGTAAAGTGTCAGGATATAAAATCAATGCACAGAAATCAATTGCATTTCTTCTGTACACCAACAGCAAGACAGAAGAAAGAGAAATTAAGGAGTCAATCTCATTTGCAATTGCACCCAAAAGCATAAGATACCTAGGAATAAACCTGACCAAAGAGGCAAATAATCTATACTCAGAAAACTACAAAGTACTCATGAAAGAAACTGAGGAAGACACAAAGAAATGGAAGAATATTCCATGCTCATGGATTGGAAGAACAAACATTTGAAAATGTCTATTCTACCTAAAGCAATCTACACATTTAATGCAATCAAAATACCATCAATTTTTTTTTCAAAGAAATGGAACAAATGATCCTAAAATTTATATGGAACCAGAAAAGACTCCAAACAGCCAGAGGAATGTCGAAAAAGAAAGCCAAAGTTGGTGGCATCACAATTCCAGACTTCAAGCTCTATTAAAAAGCTTTAACCATCAAGACAGCATGGTATTGGTACACAAACCGACATATAGATCCATAGAACAGAATAGAGAGCCCAGAAATGGACCCTCAACTCTATGGTCAACTCATCTTTGACGAAGCAGGAAAGAATATCCAATGGAAAAAAGACAGTCTCTTCAACAAATGATGTTGGAAAATTCAACAGCCACACACAGAAAAATGAAAACTGGACCATTTCCTTATACCACACACAAAAATATACTCAAAATGGATGAAAAACCTCAATGTGAGACAGAAATCCTTCAAAATCCTTGAGGAGAACACAGGTAGAAACCTCTTTGACCTCAGCCACAGCAACTTCTTCCTAGAAACATCACCAAAGGCAAGGGAAGCAAGGGAAAAAATGAGCTATTGGGACTTCATCAAGATCAAAAGCTTTTGCACAGCAAAGGAAACAGCTAACAAAACCAAAGACAACTGACAGAATGGGAGAAGATACTTGCAAATGACATATCTGATAAAGGGTTAGTATTCAAAATCTATAAAGAACTTACGAAACTCAACATCCAAAAGACAAATAATGCAATCAAGAAATAGGCAGAAGATATGAATAGACTTTTTTTTGCAAAGAAGATATCCAGATGGCCAACAAACACATGAAAACGTGCTCAACATCACTCAGCATCAGGGAAATACAAATCAAAACTACAGTGAGATACCACCTCACACCAGTCAGAATCGTTAAAATTAACAAGTCAGAAAATGACAGATGTTGACGAGGATGTGGAGAAAGGGGAACCCTCCTACATTGTTGGTGGGAATGCAAGCTGGTGCAGCCACTCTGGAAAACAGTATGGAGGTTCCTCAAAAAGCTGAAACTAGCACTACCCTATGATCCAGCAATCACACTACTCTACTGAGTATATACACACTACTGGGCAGTGATCAGAAGGAGCATGTGCACCTGAATGTTTATAGCAGCAATGTCCACAGTCCCAAACTATGGAAAGAACCCAGATTTCCATCAACAGATGAATGGATAAAGAACTGGTGGTATAGATTTATAATGGAATACTATGCAGCCATCAAAAGAAATGAAATCTTGCCATTTGCAAAGTCATGGATGGAACTAGAGGGTATTATGCTAAGCAAAATAAGTCAATCAGAGAATGAAAATTATCATATGATCTCTCTGATATGAGGAATTTGAGAGGCAGGGTGGGGGCTTGTAGGGGGTAGGGAAAGAAAAAGTTAAACAAGATGGGATCAGGAGGGAGAAAAACCATAAAAGACTCTTAATCTCACAAAACAAACTTAGGGTTGGTGGGGTGAGGAGGTGAGGATAGGGTGGTTAGGTTATGGACATTGGGAAGGTTATGTGCTATGGTGAGTGCTATAAAATGTGTAAGCCTGTAGTCACACACCTGTACCCCTGGACCAAATAATACATTATATGTTAATAAAAATAATAAAAAAGAGAAATACCCAAAGCTATTTTTTAAATAGCCTATCATAATTTTTGAAAATCTGACCTATCCCAATTTTTAAAATCTTCCGGTGTATGGTGAAATATGTAAACTTCAGCCAACCAAGTCCATAAAAGTCATACGTAGGATATTATGTTCCAGTTTAAAGTCAAAACTTGAATCACCTTCAGGTTTGCTTTATTGAATGGTTTCACATTCATCTAAAAGAGACACTGTTTTATTCATCCATCAAAAGCCTAGCATGCAGTGAGCATGACATGTTTGTGAACAAGACAGACACCAACAGAGCTTATATTCAAGCAGGGGAAACAGAAAGATCCGTTTTGATTACAGTTCTTTCTAAAGGAATGAAGTCACAAATTATTGAAATGAAAGATAGCAAAGAAAAAAAATAACAGTATTATATTATTATTTATATCCATATTTACATTTTAATGAAAACTGAAACCTTAAAAGAGCACTAAATGATGGTCTAATCTAACATTCATTTGACAGTTGGGGAAACCTAAGACCAAAGAGGTAAATAGGCTTGTGCAGCATAAAACAGATAATGCCACAAGTCTGAAGTTAGGGTAGATACTATGGTTTCTAACAGCCTTCTCAGAGTACTTCCTCGTAGAATGGGAACTCACTCACCCCCCCATTATTATTGAATGGGTGTTAGTGAAATTTATTAACTAACTCATTTTATTTCCCACATAAAGGAAAAGACACATTATAATGTGCTAACAACCTCAGAGTGATTTAGAACTAAGATGTAGGTCATGTGTACTGATGGGTTCATCTTTATCAGCTGGTAGTCTAGTGGTTCTAACTTGCTTAATAAAAGCCAAGCTATGGTCAAAAGACTATCTTGGTAGAGATGGGATGGGAATATTTGGGTACACCATTTTGGGTCATTAGTAATATCTATCAGTATTAAATATGTCTACCTTTTGATGTTACAATCCCATCTCTTGAACACAAGCTTACAAACATGCATACAAATTAGCCAGGATACTTGTGAAAGTGGCATTTATGAGAGGAAAAAAGACAAATAGGTAGCTTTACTCAATCATTAGGATTACAGAGACGTGACTAATTTTAAAGTGTCTGTGAAAATTTTAGTCCCAGCATCTACGATGGGTCCAACATATAGTAGGAGCATAATGAAATTTAGTTTGACTCTTCAAAAGCACAGAATCTGACTCAACAGCTTGTACATAGGACTTCAATAAACATCCTTGATTAATTCATTCTACCCTAAATGGACTCATTCAGCCTACTGGGAGGCACCTTGACAGTGTTAATGGTTGAGAACCAGCGTTGGCCAATAGTGTCAAATATCTTGATACTTTCCTAGGCTCTAACACATGACCATTCAAAACCTATTCTTCTTTGTTTCCTTTTTTAAAACAGGGATAACATCACCAACCTCATTGGATTGTTTTAAGCAATTATCCTAACATCAGAGACATGGCCAATTGGCCATCATCATCGTCATCATCATCATTACCTGTATATGCACACAGGAGTTTTATAATCTAAGTATTGTTGCTGTCCAGGAAGTGCTTAAAATTCTGGCTCCATTTTTTTGGGTTGAAAGGGAGGTCAAGAGAATTGTTGACTATAATAGTGCTTTCTGTCTCAGGAATTAAAGTAGCAATATTTAATAAATGTATCTTAACAAAAATCCTGAAAATTCTTCCTTGAAATTTGTCTATGATAATTATAATGCATTGTGACAGGGCTATTGAAATTGACTTTGGTAACAAATCTACTTAAAGAAAAATATACTAACATATCATGTGCCTATTAGAGAGATATTCTGAAATTATAGTTTTTAATAGTATAGCAAGTGAAAAGACAAAATTCCTTCTGTCCCCAGGTATAATCATTCATTTATGTTCAGTCTATTTTTTTTGAGGTATATACTCTGACTAATATTGAACTTTGTATTTCGAAAAGGGACAATAGGTTATGTTTTGCTTTGCAAGTTGTACCTTCCATAACTCTCAAATTATATGACAAAATTTGAACTGTCAAGTTATACAATGTCACAAGGTCAACTAGTGTATATATTTGTGACTGCATGGATTCAAAACTAAACATGCTTGATTTTATGTCGATCAGGAATCAACAATTTTTTTTTTCCTGTAAAGGGCCATGTTTTTGACTTTGTGGGCCATTATGGTTTCTGCTTCAACTATTCAACTCTGCTACTGAAACATGAGAGCAGGGGTGCCTGGGTGGCTCAGTTGTTAAACGTCTGCCGTCAGTTCAGGTCATGATCCCAGGGTCCTGGGACTGAACCCCGCATCAGGCTCCTTGCTTGGTGCGGAGCCTGCTTCTCCCTCTGCCTGTTGCTCCCCCAGCTTGTGCATGCATGCTTTCTCTCTGACAAATATAGAAATAAAATCTTTAACAAAAAAAAAAAAAAAGAAAGAAAAAGAAAAAGAAAGAAAGAAAGAAACATAAAAGCAGCCAAAGACAATACACAAACAAAAAGGAATGGATGTGTCCCAATAAAATTTTATTTACAAAAACAGTCTATGAGCCACACCTCACCTAAGGCTGTGTTCATTGAGCTTTGCTTTAGATCTCTTTTAGCATTCAGTGCTGGTGCTATAGACCCTTAAACCAGACAACATTTACATGAATTTTATAACCTTGTATAAACTCATGCAAATGGGAGATTTCATGCACAACCTTTAATTTTTTAAAGGCACAGAATTGTCAAATAGTGAGTTAACCACTGTCATAGGGCAAATGAAAGGCGTCTCTTTCGTGGATAGAATCCTGTCTGAGAGTGTGTTACTTTATAAAGAGAAAATGGCACATTAGTTACTCTTCATTACATGAAAAAACAAAAGCTACTCACGAAATATTAAAAGCAAGTGGATATTGAGTGAAAAGAGAAATAGATGAGCTATGGCAGCAAAAAGAACCATTTCAGTGCATTTTATTGATCATTAACCTTTTGCTTTAGGAGGCATTTGAAAACAACAGAGAACTGTGTTATTGGTTTGGCATGAAACCGCTAATGATGCATGAGAAAATATGCTCAAAAATGTCAAAGGTCACTGGAGAAATCACATATTGGCAGATAAAATGTTTTTGATGTTGTGTTATACAGAAGTAAAAGGGCAATAAGCTAACTTTTTTTGTAATGCTGGTTTGGGGAACTTTTGTGGTATTTAGTAAAGTTAAAACTGAATGTGGTTCAATATGGCTTTCCCCTTCCTAGATACCATGAGACAAAACTGATTGGCAAGATAGCAACATCAAGGACATATTTCTTACCAAGCATGCATTTAAAATTGTCAAGAATCAACCAAAATATTTATATTAATGGCAGTTCAGCAATTTTTCAGTGAAAATGGTCAAAGATTGGAGAAACTGCTCCATTATAGGCAGACACAATCTTTGCTACATAAAGCATTCATCCATTTTGTTCCTTCTGTGATCGTTAATGCCTAAAATACATCCATGACTGGTATCTGATCTTAACTATTATAAATATCAGGATAAGCTCAATGGAGCTTTTTCTTTCCCAGAACAAAAGGTCCACAAATAAACTTGAGAGTGATTTTAAAAATCTGAACGTTCTGTGGGATTATATACCTTTTACATATCGCCAAATAAACAGTCTACTAAAAAAATTCTACCACACTTAGAGCATTATACATTTAGGACCTCATCTGAATTTCTTTTAGCTGCTTTAATTGGAGAAGAATTCAAGACTACCTTCTAAAATAAACTCAATTTGCAAAATTAAGCTTTGCAGGTGTATTAATTTGATGAAGATAAAAATGAACTTTAGACCAAAAACATTAACTTGTTATAAGAGTAGGATGGATTTCTTGATTTTGGTTGACAACAATTTACAATCTACCTGAAGAGAAGGCAACATTTATAACATGTGATATAAATAAAAAAAAACACCAAGTATGCATGAAAGAAGAAATCTTCATGGATTATCCTGTAGGTAATGTTTGAATGCTCTAAGATGAGCTGGTCTGTGAGTTTTAACAGATCACGTAAAAACAGAACAAAAACAAAGAAGTCATACTTTATTTCTAGTTTCCCATCTCCCCCAACACCAAATTCATCAAACACTAATATTGACCCTACCTCCAAATCTCACAAGGGCTCCCAATTCTCCCCCACATGCTTCCTTGACTCCAGGCCACCCACCAAAGATCCTCATTGCAACTTTCACACTAACCTCCTAACTGGCCTCCCCACTTCAACCTATTTGACACAGAGTAGCCAGTAGAATTTAAAAAACCAAACAAAACAGGGGTGCCTGGGTAGCACAGCTGGTTAAGGGTCTGAATCTCGTTTTTGGCTCAGGCTCACCTTTCCCTCTCCCTCTGCCACCCTCGTTCATGCTTGCTCTCCCTCTCAAATAAATAAATAGATCTTCAAAACAAACAAAAAAACACAATCCCCCTAAACACCCCACAAAAAACAAAAAAACATTAAATTAGACCACTCTTGGGGCACATGGGTGGCTCAGTGGGTTAAAGCCTCTGCCTTCGGCTCAGAGTCCTGGGATGGATCCCCTCATCGGGCTCTCTGCAAGGCAGGGAACCTGATTCCCTTCCTCTCTCTCTGCCTGCCTCTCTGCCTACTTGTGATCTCTGCCTGTTAAATAAATAAATAAAAATTAAAAAAAAAAATCATACCACTCTTCTGCTTTAGCAGTAAATTGCTTCCCATATGCTGCATATAAAATCCAGCTGCCTTATCAGGACCCACAAGTCAACAATACGTCTACCTTATCTGATTCCATTTTTTCTTGTCCAGACTCTCTTCTTCCCTCAACCTCTTTGACTTAATGATTTCTCTGTTCAGAAAGCTTAGTCGTAACTCCTTTTATGATTAGAAAATGCTCCTCATTAGTTCTTTGCTGACATCTTCCACCACCCCTCACTTCTACTCTCTCGAGTTCCCCTTTCTTCCATTGCCATTATTAACCCACTCACTGCATTTCCTTTACAGTCTAATTATTTAGTCATTTTGGAACTACTTGCCTTATGCCTATTACTTCCTATTGAATGAAAGCTCCATGAGAACAGAAGCACTCTTTTCTTTGCTAACTGCTATATCCCACTGCCTAGCATGAAGACCCACCCACAACAGATAATTGGATATTAATTAAGAAATGAGACACACACAAAGGATGAAAATTCTGCAGAGTCAATAGTAAAATGACAAGTTATACACACACACACACACACACACACACACACACACACAAACACACAACTTGATGTTTTATAATTAAAGTTTCATGTCCTTATTAGGTGTTTTTTAAAAATATAATTGCACCAAGAGATGAAATATAAATAGACAAGGTAGAGAAAATACTGTAATCATGAAAAATTTAAAAGCCCTTCTGTTTATGCAGAAAAATCATCAAAAAAATTTAAGAACAGGATAACTGTTTATTTAACTGATTTCCTAACCCCCAACTCAATAGAACTTGTTGGGAAGCATTATTCAATCAAAATGTCAAGTCTCAGTTAATGACAACCATTTGTTGAGCTCTTATCTGAATCAGACTACGCTTTGTGCTTTCCATGGACTTTTTGTTAATCCCGACAACAACCTTTATTAAGTTACCAGGACTATTCTCATTTTGCAGATTAGGGAATCTAGGATCTTTTATCTCAACAGGCCACAGAAATAAAAAAAATTTCAACAAATCATCTGCTAGGCTTATGGGAAAAAAAAAACACACAGCAGATTTTACTGTTGTGCTTAATCATTTATGAATCTTAGTTTAACTTCTGTCTCTTGCTGGAAAATGGAGAGACTGTGGAGTGTTCAGTTAATTAAGAGAAAAGACACTGCCTGTCTTCCCCCATGATTCATGCAGAAATGTCAGTGAATGGAGATTGCTATAGGAAGCAAAAGGAATGGGAAGACTGTAACAACCTGAAAGACGGGAGACAATGATCCAGAACTCTCATTTGTTAATTCACTTTATTAATTCTTTTATTGATTTCCTCTCAATTACGAAGCAGAGTGCTGTATGCCAGAGATAAAAAGATAAATAAAAAATCATTCCCTGCCTGAAACACAGTTACTGTCATTTGAATAGAGAGACAAGTAAACCAATAATAAAAATATGGTGATCCCTCCTATAATGGACGGTATTTATGGAACACTTTTCAAGAGTTAAATACATACTTAACTTTTTTTTTTTTAAAGATTTTATTTACTTATTTGACAGACAGAGATCACAAGTAGGCAGAGAGAGAAGAGGAAGCAGGATCCCCTCCGAGTAGAGAGCCCGATGTGGGGCTACATCCCAGGACCCCGGCATCATGACCTGAGCAGAAGGCAGAAGCTTTAACCCATTGAGCCACCCAGGCACCCCTAAATACATACCTGACTTCTAAGTAAATGAAACGGTGTGAAACAAACCAGCATTAGATGCTTTTATGAGATAGTAGGGAAATGTCAAAAGCACAGTTCGTTAAGTAAATAAAGATTACATATCTTAGTAGATAGATACAGAACAGAAAAAAAATTCAGAAGAGAAAAATATTGAGGTATTCAATATTGTATTCAAGTATTCAATATTGAAAATATTGAAAAATGTTGAAAATCCCTATTTTTCTCTCTGAAACAAGAAAATATATTTTCTTAAAGCTTGTCTGCTTACAAACTTACACTGCTCTCCCAAATCGTATCATATTGTTATTTATTTTAGACATAAAGGTGTCAGATTAATGCCTGTTCTCATGCACAAGTTAATTCCTAAGAGCCACTGACTGACAGATGGTTTCAACTTTTACATTCTCACAATAAAGAGACAGGTTTCCTCTTTTCTGGAAAACTATCTAAATTTGATTTCCAATAACTCTTAAGGATAAAATTAGCATCTAGGTTTGATAGCTATACAACATCCAGCATATCTGTGCAATATATTTGACAGCCAGTTGTCTTACAAACCAAGTGTACAGTGACATTTTTACATCGAGAAGTCAAATTTAAGGCATCTTTTCAAGTTAACATTGCTACAGGTGCAAACATGGCACTGTAAACACAAACGCTTACAAAAGCATTTCCATTCCTGAAATATTTTTTAAATTTTTATTCATTTACAGGTTATTTCCTTAATTAGTCTTTATTCAAATGGGTTTCTCCTCCTTGAAATTTGTATAACACTGCTTATTATATACTCCCACACTTACAAACTGTATTTAAATGTTACTATAATGTCTGTTTGATTTTTAATATTTCCTTTTTCATGTGTCTTTTTTATGTTATTCCCAATTTTCAGAGATTAAAGTTTAAAAAAGTTAAATATATATATATACACACTTATACTTCCATATATAAATATTTATATGCCTTTAATCTGCCCCACAGATTGTATGCACACACATGCACACACACACACATATACAGTTTAGAGAAAATGTAAATAAAATAAAAGATGTATACTCAGATTTTGCATAACACAGCTTTCCCTCAGGTTCTATCTAGTAATATTAATTTGATTTTAGGGCCTCCTCCCAAGCAAGCATTTTAGAAATTTTTCTCACCACTTCTAATTAATTACTAAAGCCTTCCACAAGGAAGCCCTCCATTCACCCTCTTTGCTGAAACAGACAAAGTTGGGCTGTGCTTTATTACATTATTCAGATTCTGAGCCTGTTATTGTCCAATTTCATTTGGATCCAAGAAGATTTAAGATTAGAAAAGGAACACTTTCCGCTTACATCATCAGGCATTTGTCTGTGTGAATCAATGAGGAAAACCCTTTCAACATGGCGTTTTCCTGGGTCAGTTTTCACCTAGAGTAGCAAGCAAGTGTACAGATAGGATCTGAAAATGACATAAGCTATGGAATAAAAGGCACACAGCATTTCAAGTATTAAGAAGTTAGCACTAACCTCATTCTTGCAGTATTCTGGATGGGAGAAAAGTAGAAATTAGTTCTAAGCATGCAGTACTAAGGACCGCCTCCCTCAGGTAGAACGAGAGAACCACGTTCCTGGCCTTATTTCATCTAATTACCACACAACAGAAGCAGGCACTTCTTAACCTCCATCTGACGGGAATTTTAAAGGGCTTTGGAGTGATGAAGTAATGTGCTCAAAAGCACTAATCAAGGAAGTAGCAGACTCAGGACTTGTGGGCTGATTCCAAGCCCGTAATCTTAATCATTTCCCAAATCTCCTATCATCTTTTCTAAAATACAAATTAGATGTACCTACCATGACTTGACCAAGACTCAGCTCACAGCTCTGCATAATTTTCTTCCCACCAGTGTGTTGTTCAGATCTGGAAATGTCCCGTAGGCAAGTTGCCATCTGTAACAGATTACTCCCAGGTGTGTAGGGCTCTCCCCTTCCACAGTCTCCCCTGAGCAGCTGGGGCTCATCTACCGTCACAAGCCCCCGCTGCCCACTCGCTTGCCTTTTCCCCAGTGCGGTGGCTATAAACGCAATGTTCTCCACAGGACTTCACAAGTCTGTGAGCAGAAGTATGGCTATGCATTACTCTGAAGAAAACCTCTTTGAAGATAGGGAATGACTTTTCATTGAAAGGTGAATGTCCGTGAAAATAAGTGAAATGTTTTTGGTTGTTACTACCTTGAAAAATATACCCAGCACTTCTCCCTGTCATCATTTCTTTAGATTCAAATCTTGACCTACATCTCCTGTTCTCTCTCTCAAGATTATTTCATTACTTCGAAATGAATCTCTTGAGCTAAGGCATGAGGAACCTAGATTTAAAACAAACAAACAAACAAACAAAAAAAAACAAAACCAAAAAACAAAAACAACTTTCTGTATTTCTCATATAGAAGCGGGAATGGCTTTTTTTTTTTTTTTCCCCCAGAAAGGGCCTAGTCAGGAAGGACCTTGCATAGAGGCAAACGTACTTAATTTCTGAAGGGAGAAGAAAGCTTTACTTTATGTAGAAGCAGTAGCCAAAGACATCTCTTTTGGTGTTTCCAAACCCAACAGGATAGTCTGTCACTCATGTGTGGTGAGTGGTCCTTGGCAGTTGGATATAACCTGATCTAGGTAAGAAGACAAAAATAGTAATATTCTCAAAATGGCCTTTACTTGGATACTCATTACATGATTTCCTTTTATCTCATATATTCCTTTCTGCCAAAGCTTTCTAAAAATTCTTCAGCCATTCCAGACTAACTTCCAGAACTTTCTCAGCATGCTAGGTCCACCCTACCAGATCAAGTGACTCTGGTTTAAACCTAATTATATAATTCATGAGGAACATATATGAGAAGGTCACAAACAGGCCTGTTTACTTAAAGGCAATAACAATAAAGATTTTAGTCTGAGATTTAACCATCTTTCTGAAAACATCCTCTGTATATTATCAGTGGTATTGACTTGTGGCAACATTCTGAGTTATTGGCCATTTGGGTCTGCTTTGAGAGAATACAGATTGCAGTCAGCAGAGACTTACATGTGCCCAGTATTGTGCTACAAACACTATAAACATTATCTTAGTTCTCTCAATTACTTGAGCATATATTCTAAAATCTCTTTCTCATCCTCAAATTATTCTCTATCCTTTCCCTTGCTTTATTACTCACATATAAGCTCTTGAGAGGAGGAATCTCCGATCTCTTATCTCAAGATCAGTGTCTGAAACCAAGGATGAATGCATGAACCAACTTTTGAGGAAGATTGTATTTGATGGGTAATCTTTAAAGAAGGAATCAGCATTTAAAATCTAATAATAACAATAATACGATTAACCTATTAGAGTCTGTTATTGGGGACCCGAGAGGCAAACTGTGATAAAGGCTTTCTGTGATTATATCCTACCAGGACACTCCTCCAAGGCAGGTCCTTCCATTGGTGTGGTTTTGGAGAAACACTGTCTTAGAGGGGATTAATTTCTTCTCCAAGGTCACGCAATTATTTAAAACATGGCAAGGATTCCAACTCGGACCTATGATAGGGAATGAGTGCTCTAACAATGAGGTTATACTGCCTTCTTTCCAGTTTGGTCAACTTGCCGAACACAGACGATCTATTGCTTATAATTACTTCTAATAAGATTTTATAACACCTCTTCTTCTCCTAAGTATTATATCTTTTCTCTCCAGAGGCAGCACAGGAAGAAAAATTAAGCAAACAAAACAGGAGAGGGTCAGATGAGATGGTGAAAAATTCACTGACTTATTTCAACAAATATGTACCAAACAGATAAAGATGAGCCATGTACAAGGAGGGCACTCACTCTGCCAGAGTTTATGATCCCAATGAGCATTCTCATCTGTGATCTTGACATTTAGCCTTGGAAGGGCAGCCATTCTCATCTGGAGGTTTTGGAAAAACCGCTGCAACTATCACACTGAATGGACATTTCATTTCCTCATTAGCCAGTCTAGCTATACATTTTAGATTAGCTTTGGGTTTTGTGTTTGTCACATTCTACTGTCTGATGCCCAAATAAATCTGCTAAGTTGCCATTGTTATCCTTGTCCCCCGCCCCCTCCCCTGAGTTTTCCCAGGAAACATCCAATTATACAGTTTCTAATTTTTTCTCTTCCACACAGTACTAATGATCAAGGTAGACTCATCAGGCTCCAAGCTAATTTCAGTGGGTGAATAAGAGTAAAGGATAGGAATGATGACCAGCAAATAACAGAAGCACCCTTTCCTCCATATTTAATTCTGTATCAGTGCGCTTATTCCGTGTGCAAGTTCAAGAGGTAATTACGCTTACATATAAAGCAAAATATGTTAAATTAGGGCACAGTGTTCAAATAAAAACAAAAGCAGAAAAACCTAATGATTAAAAAAGCCATATTCCAATCTATTTATATCATTCTTTTCAAAAGAATGGTGTAATTTACTAATTGCTAATGTAGTAACTGCTACTGTGGGTTTTTATCTCCAATGTTTACTGAAGTATATCCAACTTATAATGAATATCAGTACATTTTTTTTTTAAAAGGGTTCAATGTTTCAGAAAAAAATAAACCCAATTAAGATTAATTTCAAATTCAAAAAAAGATGGCATTATATGAATATGAAACGGCAGGGGGGATTTTAATTGGAAAAAAAGAACTAGTAGCATCCTAATCATTTTGCATTTTCTTTATTTTATTGAGCCGTTGTGTTACGTTTTCAATGAAAATGGTAAAATTACTGAAAATCAACACAAACCACCTTCAAAAAAATTAAAGAAAATGTATGGTGACAATTAAACACAAATCCTAGGAAATATTTTTTAAAGGACAAGTATTTTTATAATTTTTACTTAAAAAATTCTGAAGCTGGGACAGTCTTATCTTGGATAGACTTCCATGTAAGAATTAGAGAATATCAAAATTTACAATTGCCAAAGGAAAGTTTCCCAGCTTTTCCATTCCCCAATTTGAATTATGATCAGTAACAGAGGCAGAGCAAAGTGCACTACAAGTTGGTACTACAAATTCTTACTCAAAATCTCTAAATCTAACTGGTCTGATTTTGAAAGGGATCTAAACATGCTATAGAGGTCCAGGTTTGCAGTTAGCCTGAGTTAGAATCCTATTTCACTTGCCCTTGTTAGAATGACCTTGTAAGTGTACTTAATCTGGTTGAGCCTTGGTTTCCTTATCTGCAAAATGGGCTTGATATTTGTACTTAACTGTGATGATTAATTTAGCAATAGTAAAATGGCTCAGAATCTGGCACAAAGACAATGAAGATGTTATCTGACATTATTAATGTTATATTCTTATAAAAAATCTGATACAGAATCACTTTACCTTCTCTTTTAGGAATTAATGGTATCATGTACCTTTCTTCTCCATAGAATGAGATCAAAGTTCTAAACGTATTAAAAGAAAGTCACCTTCAAATGTTTACTTTTGTCTTCCAATGTCATGTATTTACCAACTGATGAGAAGTCTAATGATAAGAGCCTGGCTCCAAGCACTCACACACATGGTTTCATTAACTAATTCTCAACCCTTTTTTTTTTTTTTTAAAGATTTTATTTATTTATTTGAGACAGAGAGAACAAACGGGGAGGAAGGTCAGAAGGAAAGGGAGAAGCAGACCCCTTGCTGAGTACGGAGCCTGATGTGGTGCTCGATCCCGTCCTGGGATCCCGACCGGAGCTGAAGGCAGACTCAACCCAGGTGCCCCTAACTTCCATCCTTTTAAGTGGGCACACCAACAACCTCAATTCACAAACGGTGAAATTCAGCACAGAGCGTGCTGTAGACACGGAAGATCTGACATCTCTCTAAGAGTAATACTACCATGCCGCGTTCTGCAGATAGGAAAACTGAGGCGTAGGGAAGTTACTGAATGTGAGCAGGGTCATGTGGCCCTAATTAGTGAGGGTGTAATTCAGACCAAGACAATATAACCTGATTCTGCCATGTCCAACGACCTTGGCTTCAGGAGAGAGGACCTGGGCACAGGTTTTAAGGGTATGATCTGTTTCTTTAAAAATCACTCCTCCAGAGTGGCTGCACCAGCTTGCATTCCCCTTTCTCCGCATCCTCGCCAGCATCTGTCATTTCCTGACTTGTTTATTTTAGCCATTCTGACTGGTGTGAGGTGATATCTCATTGTGGTTTTGATTTGTATTTCCCTGATGCCGAGTGATATGGAGCACTTTTTCATGTGTCTGTTGGCCATCTGGATGTCTTCTTTGCAGAAATGTCTGTTCATGTCCTCTGCCCATTTCTTGATTGGATTATTTGTTCTTTGGGTGTAGATGTCCATCAACAGATGAATGGATCAAGAAGATGTGGTATATATACACAATGGAATACTATGCAGCCATCAAAAGAAATGAAATCTTGCCATTTGCGACAACATGGATGGAACTAGAGCGTATCATGCTTAGCAAAATAAGTCAAGCAGAGAAAGACAACTATCATATGATCTCCTTGATATGAGGAAGTGGTGATGCAACATGGGGGCTTAAGTGGGTAGGAGAAGAATCAATGAAACAAGATGGGATTGGGAGGGAGACAAACCATAAGTGACTTTTAATCTCACAAAACAAACTGAGGGTTGCTGGGGGGAGGGGGTTTGGGAGAAGGGGGTGGGATTATGGACATTGGGGAGGGTATGTGCTTTGGTGAGTGCTGTGAAGTGTGTAAACCTGGTGATTCACAGACCTGTACCCCTGGGGATAGAGTATTATGCCTCCATCAGAAAGGATGAATACCCAACTTTTGTAGCAACATGGACGGGACTGGAAGAGAGTATGCTGAGTGAAATAAGTCAAGCAGAGAGAGTCAATTATCATATGGTTTCACTTATTTGTGGAGCATAACAAATAGCATGGAGGACATGGGGACTTAGAGTGGAGAAGGGAGTTGGGGGAAATTGGAAGGGGAGGTGAACCATGAGAGACTATGGACTCTGAAAAACAATCTGAGGGTTTTGAAGGGACGGGGGGTGGGAGGTTGGGGTACCAGGTGGTGGGTATTATAGAGGGCACGGATTGCATGGAGCACGGGGTGTGGTGCAAAAATAATGAATACTGTTATGCTGGAAAAAAAAAATAAAAAAAAAAATAAAAAATAAAAATAAAAAAAAAATAAAAATGAAAAAGAAATGAAAAAAAAATAAATAAATAAAATAAAAATCACTCCTCCCAGGGCGCCTGGGTGGGCTCAGTAAGTTAAAGCCTCTGCCTTCTGCTGGGGTCCTGGGATCTAGCCTCGCATGGTGCTCTCTGCTAGGTGGGGAGCCTGCTTCCTCCGCTCTCTGTCTGCCTGCTTCTCTGCCTATTTGTGATCTCTGTCTGTCAAATAAATAAATAAAATCTTAAGAAAAAAAAATCACTCCTCCCTACACACAGGTACACATACACTCACCTGTGGCACAAAACCTACATGTGCTTTCCCCATTTGATTGTCCTGCCTCTAAATGTATCTTTGAGTGAAAACAATTGAATTATTACTTTAGTTTGAATTTTCCTTACATCAACAATAATATTTAAAACTCCTTACTAATTACAAACTGACCTTTTCTAGTATTTTTTTTTTTAAATATTTAGAATACATTACACTACAAGAATGGTTTAGAAAGTCTCAAACACTGGTTCAAACACTCAAACCAGTGAGAAACTACAAAGGACTTGATAAGTTGATATTAATCTTAAGAAAATTCTTGTCAAAAATGTGGGTGTAGGAGCACCTAGGTGGCTCAGTCGTTAAGAGTCTGCCTTTGGCTCAGGTCATGATCCCAGTGTTCTGGGATCAAGCCCCACATCGGGCTCCAAGCTCCACAGGAGGCCTGCTTCTCCCTCTGCCACTCCCCTGCTTCTCCCTTTCCCACTCCCCTGCTTGTGTTCCCTCTCTTGCTGTCTCTCTCTCTCTGACAAATAAATAAATAAATAAAATCTTAAAAAAAAAAAAAAGTGTGGGTGTAGATACCACCAACCAAGTCATTAGAAACTAGATACCAAAATTATATAAAGTAAATTTTCTACTTCCCCTTCCCTCTCTCCCCATACCTGAAATACTTTTAATACAAAGGCCACTGTTTTAAACTGCTATTTTTACTAAGTCAGTAGGGTATAAAAATAACTTTAAAAAATTCTCTTAAAAGATGGAAAGATTAAAATTTGGCTGAAAAATATAAGAAATGATAGCATCAGGATAACTATTATGGTGTCCTCCCATTTCCCTCCTTAAAATATCCTTTTTGACGGCACCACAATTAATCATGCATAGACATTTGATTGTTATAAATTTTATTCGAATAATAGAAAATAATACATACAGATAACCATAGGATACACACACAGAATTTAAAGATAAATTTTATACTTTTCAATATGAAACAAAGTACATATCTCATGGAGATATATTGCTACAAACGCCAGGAAACAATAGAGTAATCATCTTGAAAATGGAAAGTATAGGAACATATTATCAGAATTACTAAATAATAAAAAGGTACAACTCCATTACATGTACATTAAAATACAGGTATTGGAGAAAGTGCTTCCCCACTTTTTGACTGGAAATAACAATGGTCATATGAAATCTACTAGCCATCCAGATTTTTTCTAGATATATACAGTATATACAGACCTTGCAGAGAAAGTTATATTTTTTCTCCTTTGTGTATAACGACTTTATCTCAAATGTAATCTTTCAGTGTAAAGTAACATTTCATGATGGTATCAGAATTTTGCTAATTTTTATGTTTTTGATATCTGAACTATTGGTTTCAAATTCTGATATATTTGCCAAGAAGAACAAGTTCCTGCAAAATGTGAAATTGGTAGGAAAGAGGTAAAAAAATTGATTTTGCAATGTCTAACACTCAATCTGTCGATTTTCATATATTCTTTACATATTGCTATGAAGTCATGTCTTCAACAATCTTTTGAAAACCACATATTGAAAGACTGAGTCATACATATCAAAGTCAGCAGCATTGCCATGGTTCTTTTACAAATTTAACTCAGGAACTAAAAAGCCTGCCAGACTCACTCTGATAGACGGTTGGATTTCATTAAAAAACCATCTCCACCATCCAAAAAAGAGAGGGTCCCTTAATGGAATCAGAAATTGGAAATAAAGAATTGTGTGAATTTTGCTTAATATTTGAGTTGAGAGTCAGGTCATTCCTTATTTTCTCCGTGTTTTAATAAAACCTGAAAGCTTGTTCCTAGGTGTGAAGGAAACAATTACTTTTTAATTTTTTTTTAATATTTGAGGAGAAATAAAATGGGATCATTTCAATTTTATAATATCATTGAAAAAAGAAAGCATTACCTATAATAGAATGCAAACTTTAAAAATAAAGTGGCTGGTCCTTATGACTTTTATATGGTTAAGAAAATTCTCATTAATATTTTGCACAGATTCAGAGTGTTAAGAATAACAAAACACTTTCACATTCCTTTCTTTTTCTCATAACAAACAATGCACAGGGTAGGGGCAGGTATGCTGGGTATTATCTCCACATTTTATAGATGAAAAATGAAAAACTAGCAAGAGCAAGGTGATTTGTAAAGAATCTCACAGCTTTGTCATACCTAAACAAAACAGCACTGTTCCTATCTCTGATGTAGCATTTTCCAACATCTTTTTGAAACACATGCACCCTCTTCAAAACAGGGTAATTTAAAAAATGTATTTTTACCCTTGAGTATATCAAACAAACATATCAGAATAACACTGCTTAAGTCTTCTGAGCAATGCTGTTATAATGGGAACATAACGTTTGGATTAAATAATGAGTTTTTCTACATGAAAAAACAAACAAATAAACATTGTGTGTATGTGTGTGTATGTTTCCACAGGAGAGCATGTGAGTCTATCCATAGGCAGTGCTTAAAATCATAGCTTACGAAGATCTTTATCAAAAATCTAATGTAGGTAATGTGTAAATTCCTTTGGTTTATCAGGTAAATATTAAGGCATTTCAGATTCCCCTAAAAGGATTTACTGGTTTTTTTTTTTTTACTATATTCATATTTTACCTATAGAAAGTTAAAAATACAGAGTTGAAAAAAAACCATGCATAATCACTGAATTTCATGAAAGCACTTATTTTTTGTAACCAATTAACTTTCTAGTAAATAATAAAAAAAAGTTAATATCACCACAAGGCATGTACAATAAAGGACAATACTACAGGTATATAACTTGACACAGCGTGGACATTAGAGATGGCTGAAGTAGAACCCCTTGCATCCATATCTGTCAAAGATGATAAATAGCTTATTAATAAGGATTGTACCAATATAAATAACCAGGGCAAAAGCAATGCCTCCCCTATCAAAATCAAATCATACCATGAACCTAACCTAAAACCACAAGGTATTATTAGCCCTCATTTTATTTATCAATGTAGCCTATGTTACTTGCCAAGAATATCTCTAAAAACTCTGACGTTCTTAAGTTTTTTTAAAAAAATGAACCAAAGCTTTGTTCATCTAATATTACTTAACTTTAATTGAAATTGCAAAAATAACTTAATCATTTTGAAAACAATTATACTCTATTACAGACAATTTTGAGATAATTCAATGGTTTAATTAAAGAAAGCTTCATTGTATAAGAGTTTGGAAAAATCTGTGTTTGTTTCTACTTTATGCATTTCTAGAAAAATTATTAGGCATAATATAAAACATTTTTTAAAAAAAAGGAAATCAATAAAAGCTCCATTTTTCTAGAGATGGCCTTGTCTACTCTAGTCCTTGCAAGCTCAGCAGCCGGCACATGTCAGATGAAAAGGCTACTCTTGACTCAGCAGCCCTAAAATGCAAAGATTGTGTCTGTTCCTGCAAAAGCATAGAGTTGACTCTTTGGAACAGTCACACCGTGGTCATACTAGAATGTGAACTCTACATCTTGCACTATTCGAGGAATAAGAGAGTCTATCTTAATTACTTTAAAACCTATATAATAATAACAAGTTTAAATTTCTCGTTTTGCTCTATTGAAGTACATGCAGTTTTTAAAATGTCTATAGTCTGAAATGGTTTATTTATAGATTTTTACGCTGTAGAACTCAGTTCTTAGATAAACGCTTTCCATTTTCTGGGTATAGTTTAGTATTTGTTTCAGTCTAAGTATGGCAGTCTTTATGGTTTCATGTAAAGATAAAATTCTTCTAAGTTTCCATATCCCTCTTTATCATTACTTCCTAATGATGTCGTTTTGTTTTCTAAGATTAAAGAGAGAGCTTTTAATCTTATGCCCAAGATTACAGACTAGGTCAAGCCCCATGAAAGGAAACAGGGAACAAGGCTATTCCTGTCACTGAGAACTACAGAATAGAATATGAAGATGGCTTCTACTCCATTTAAACTGAGGTCCCCAAACTCCAAATTTGAGATTTGAAAGAATAAATGAAATTTCTTGCACCACTGTCACTGATAAAATAAGAACATGAGGGGCGTCTGGGTGGCTTAGTTGTTAAGCCTCTGCCTTTGGCTTAGGGTCAGGAGCCCACGCTCCCTGCTCTGGGGGAAGCCTGCTTCCCTCTCTCCCACTCCCCCTACTACTGTTCCCTCTTGAGCCCTGTCTCTCTCTGTCAAATAAATAAATAAAATCTTAAAAAAATAGTCCTAAAAATAAAATAAGAACATGAATCTGTTTCCCTTAATTCTAACAGTGTAATTTCTATTATAAAATAGGTTTAATTTGGATTTTGAAAGGAAAAGTTAGTGTGAACCTCCTTCGAATTCAGAAACAAATAATTTTTTTAAGAAGTGTTTTTTGGTTTGGCCAAGTGGTTTATGACTTTAACCATGTTAAATTTTCCATTTTTTAAAGAATTAATAAGATTCATGTATAATTTTTAGGAGGCAAACAAAGATCTTAAAACTAGTTGGTGCATTTAACATTGCCCTTGAGAAATGTGCAAGAAATTCTGTTCTTTAGAGGCAATCCAAAGGCAAATTTGGGTATAGATCATAAGAAGGAAAAAAATTCAGTTTAATAAAATTCTGCTAAATATTTTCTGATGTATTTTCTATTTGTTATTATCTTTCTTTGTATTTTGTATCACTCAGGAGAAATTTCTCTGTCATCTCTCATATTCCAAAACCTTCTTTCCATTTAGATGGAGGATGTCATGGGGAGGCAAATGGACAGAAGGACATCGACCGACCCACTCTTGGGAGCTCTTAATGCTGATGCTATCAATAAAGTAAATGTTGACTTTGATCAACTTACTGGTTATTCTTGGAATCCTGATCTGTTCGCTACTGGTTCCATCCCCTCCATCCGTGGTGGCCTTAACTTCAATAATGTAGTCCTCTTTAATGGGCAACAAAAGTTCCGCTGACGTTTTATTTGTGTTCAGCACTTGTACATTATTTTGACTGCTAGTCCTATAGAACACCTAAAATGTATGAACAAATACCCTTAATTTCTTCCATTACCTATTCTTACTTTATTTCATAGAACTGATTACTCTGTTACCTCACTTATATTGTTTATCTTGTTATAGTCACAGGAATATAAGTTTCATTCATAGTTCTTTTCATAGGTCTTGGACTAAGGGTCAGCACATACTAGAATCATCAAGTCCTGAAAATCAAGGAGGGGAGAAAGAGCCAACTTCTATGGAAGGGTTCAGCTGGCTTGGGCATTTATAAGGCTGGAGAGATAGGGCAAGCCCCTACTGTACTTATCTTGAAAGCCAGACCCACGGATTAGAGCCAAAAATTTCAGTTGTTTTTTAAGTAGTATATAGGTGAACATCAGAATTAGCCAAGTATTAACATTATAAACAATTTATAACTATTTTGTCCCAAATCCCTGCGTGACCAGAATTACTTCTCTTAAATTTATATTTAAGAAATCAGACATTTGGGAGAAAAAATACCCTTTTTACAAGAAGTTTGATCTATGTTAAAATCAGATTACGGCAACCACATTACCAGAGTTAGAAAAATCATTCAATCTGAGCTTCCCTTGCCAGGAGTAGGAAAAGAAAGCATTGCAAATATCTTACTTTGTATCCCGTTACTTCTGACTCGTTCTCCATCGCTTTGACTTGTTCCCAATTAAGTAACACTTTAGTGTCTGTAGCATTCCAAACAACATTTCCTGGTGGCTGACTGGGAGCTTGAAATACAAAATGAGAAAATGAACCAGATTTGAATATGAGTGATAATTTACATAGAGCAGATAAATGATGGCTTAAAGGAAGCTTATAAAAAGACAGTAAAATCTCTTTAGTAATATGCAGCATATAGGTGGGATCAGACAAAAAAAAACTAAGTATCGCTAAGTTTCCTTGGAAACAGGTTTTTCAATTAAATCATGAGAATTCATTTCATTGTATTCATGACATCTTTGAGGACATCTCTCAATAGTGACTGTGGGGCCACTTCTGGAAACATGTTGATAGTGGAGATGAGGAAATTCCTCAATCCACCACTGGAGGGACGCTTGTTGATGTGGCAAGAAAGGAAGGCAGCCTTGACCCACTTTGACACATCCAGACAGAGGCTGAGAGAAATTGCCAACTGAGGAGATTAAAGACGCACAAAATGTAGTGCGGATGATTTTTAGGCCAGCGTTGTGTGATGAGATAGGCAAAATGGGAGGCACTCAAAGATAAGGGTTACTTATATTTATTCCCATGAAGTAACAGCGATTCCCATGAAAAACTGCGGCAGAGAGTCTATATTTCACTCTTCGTTTTCTGAGTTTTAAATCAATTTTTGAGAAAAATAAGGCGAAACCCTAAAACATTAATGAGAATTCCATTCGATAATGAATGAAATTCTCTGGGGTTTAAAGACTTGGATTCAAAGCTTAGTTCCCTCTCACCAGCACTAGACCACATACTCGTGCTGGGGAAAGGGGGCTCGGCAGCAGCACAGACAGGACATTAAAATTCAGTTTCCTGTCAAGCACAAAACAAACACAATATTATCCATTTGGCCACAACCTCACAATGGCCCAAAGCAGTGCTGAAATATGTTGTACTTGTGGATTTAGCTGCAGAATGTGATCTGGTTAACTGAATTTGTAATGGGGAAATGATATAAAATATTGGCTATGCAGGGAAATTTCTAAACATCATTGACTCATGCCACGGGGGAAAGACGGCTGAATTTACAGATGGGAAGAGCTCTCAGATACATTTATGTGACTAATGACACCGAACAAGGCTGTCTTCCCTGCAGACTCTTTTGCTTCGTGTCTGCTCTTTCACACTATTCTATGCTGCCTTTGAAACGGCACGATCTGGCATTAGCAGAGACTTGAGGTCAGCGCAGAGAGTTCAAGCTGCACTGCTTTGATAACAAAAATGTATATAAAGGCAGTTGCTTTAGGGGTGAAATACTGATGACCATGTTCTGGTGACTCAGTCCAAATGAAATGAATGCACAAGCGTTAGAACATTTTCCCAAAGTCTGTGATTTCCTGCGTCCTGACAGCAGTGTAATGGGACAGGTTCCGGGGGATGCAGCTCAGGGAGCAAAAGCAGCATGGTCTGTTCGACCGAAAGATGCGTGCTCGGGAGGTTGGATTTTATTAATACCCAGCTTGAGTCATGTTGGCTGAATCATCTCTTCCAGCACTAGTCTTGTAGAAGAGATGACTGAAAGTATAACACAGAGGCTTATCTTGTATCAGTCCAAAAACAGATGAGTTGAATGAATGCAGCCTCAATTGGATACTTATAAACAGACAGATAAAAACAGGAAAAGGGAAAGGAAGAAAAAAATTAAGGTTTGTTCTGGGTCTGATTACCCTTATTCTGAATCACATCAGTGTTTCCTGAGCTTCAGATAATCATGTACCACTTTTATAATTTTTGCTATCTTTAAATAGAAGACTCGATTCAAAAAAATAAACATCTACCTTAGCTTCCTCCCAAACACTAATACTCACACAAGCGTGGGCTTGATACGCTAGTTACGTTCTTACAGTATTCTCTACAATAAATGAAGCATTACTGAATTTTTGAAAAAAGTGTTTGTGAAGCACTCCTGAATCATCTCTCTTACAACCACTGATAAAAATAACATTTTCTGGAAAATTCTATACCAAATAAACTTTCTTTCCATGTTCAAAATCTTATTATTGATAGTAACCAAATGCTTATTAAATATTTATCATATGGGCATGGTAAAATGTGCTTTTTATATAGTATAATTTTCATATAGTATAATTCACTTAATTATCATTGCATAATAATAACATCCATTTCTGGGGCACCTGGTTAGCTCAGTGGGTTAAACCTCCGCCTTCGGCTCAGGTCATGATCTCAAGGTCCTGGGATCGAGCCTGGCATTGGGCTCTCTGCTCAGCGGGGAGCCTGCTTCCCCCCTCTCTCTGCCTACCTCTCTGCCTACTTGTGATCTCTCTCTCTCTGTCAAATAAATGAATAAAATCTTTAAAAAATAATAATAATAATGTCCATTTCTATACATGGGTAATCTGAAACCAGAGACTTAAAAACAATTGTACACTCATGTTCATAACAGCATTATTCATAGTAGCCAAAAGGAGAAGCACTCTGTCGACAGATGAATGGATAATCAAAATGTGGCATATGTAAGAGGAAGTATTATTCTGCCTTAAAGAGAAAAGAAATTTGCTGACACATGGATAAACCTTAAGGGTATTATGCAAAGTGAAATAAGCTGGTCAAGAAAAGACAAACTCTATATGATTCCACTTACATGAAGTACCTAGAGTACTCAAATTTATAAGGACACAAAGGTCTTGCCAGGGGCTGGGTGCTGGGAATGGGGATTGTTGTTTAATGGTTACAGAGTTTCAGTTTTATAAGATGAAAGACTTCTAGAATCTGTTACACAGCAACCAATCTTAGTGCTACTGAACTATACATTTAAAAATGGGCAAGATGGAAAATTCATTTTCTGTTTATTTTTACAATTAAAAAATTAAAAGCAAGAACTTGCTAAACGACACAATGGGTAAAAGATATTATGCAGATTCAAGCCAGTTTTGATTAATGCCAAAGTCTAAGCCACCCATATTAGACTGTGCTGAGTACCTGAGGCCTTATTTAACTCCTGAATGACTGATCACAGATTTGTACATGATGTGAAAATAAATACTAAACAAGAATGTCACAAAATATACTCAACTTCCTCTGTCACAGGAATGCTTTTCCCGACTTCTCAGACTAAAGTGGGGGCTCTTTTCAGACACCAGGACCTTGCTAATCCTCATTAAAGGTATATTTTACCTTTCTTTGTGATTTCATTTTTATTAATATCCAGTTTTATTAATATCCATTAACCTGTAAGATCTTTGCAAGCAGAGACAATGTCCAGTAAAGTCTCTGACACAGAGAAGTTTGATATGGTCGATTTTATTCACTAGTCCAATGCCTTGCCAAGGGGTAGACATCAATTTAGATTTTGTCAATGACTGATGTTTTGATGTAAAAAGCACAAACTCAAGGATAAAGAAAACGCTTTTACAGTGCTATCGAGAAACAAGTTTGACCCATTTCCTTTGTGTTAATGAAGAATGAACAAGATTTGGCTAGCCACACTTCTCAAAGGCTCAAAATGAACTGTCTAGCTACACAGTTGAAAGTTCTCCAAGACATCCCAACAAATACTATACATTTTATAAAGACCAAACTGGGATAGTCTTGAGATTGAGTATGTTCAGTTGTACTGAGGCTAAGATGATAAGGAACATCACACAAAGAAAGAACAGAGTAATAAAAACACCCCCCAAAACTGGTATATTGATTCAATGACTTATTCAAGAAATATCTGTATGTTAAGTGTTAAGGAAAAAAGGAATAAGGAGGTGACAACATCTGGAGTAGATTTGGAAAGGCAAATTATGTTTTTTTATATGTGGAGGCAAGAGAGGGAAAGGTATCCAGCACAGGGATAAACATATGCCAAGGCACAAAGGCAGGACATAGCAGGGTACCTCGGGGAGCTCAGAGGTGTTGACTGGTTACATGGTAGCGAGGAGGAGAAGGGATGGAGCAGATGCAGTTGAAGAAGAAAGTAAGAGCCAGATGCTGAAGGGTCCAGGAGACCAAAGGAACTAGAAAAGGAAATTTTTTGTAGGCAATTTGGAAGGCCATGCATAAGTGAAGGTAG
Organism: Mustela erminea; assembly: GCF_009829155.1. Lineage (NCBI taxonomy): Eukaryota > Metazoa > Chordata > Mammalia > Carnivora > Mustelidae > Mustela > Mustela erminea. The sequence continues at coordinate 41,664,242 of NC_045614.1, forward strand.
GGAAGTGATACTACCAGTGTTGTGGTTTCACAGATCTTTATGGGAGCAGAAGGAAAAGGAGGAAGATCTTGGTGGGCATTCTGTTGGGAGAATCTGGTAGCACTTCATGGAAGAGAGAATAAAGGTCTGTTCACATGATGATGATTGCCATGGAGTTGGAGGGATGCAACAGACACGACATTTGTGTAAATTCAACAAGTCATGATGACTGACATCACACGGGTGCTGGCAATAAAAAGCAAAGCTAATGCTAGCTGATGACACAGACCCTGGGGGAACAATGTCTCCAGCTGGAATTACCTTTGACTACATATTTAATAACAACTTCTTATGTGTTAGGGATCCTTCTCAGTACATTAAGCAAAGAGACAGACATGTTCTCTGACTTCTAACCATGGGTCTTATTAGTGGTTCCCAAGGATTAATATTTCTACCGCTAGAGATGATTTTAGTGGATGACATTTTTAATTGGAAATATGTACATATTTTCATGTTAAGTTAAAAAAAAAAAGCCTGTCATATCCAATTCTTGATTCACAGATATAATTATTTTGGATGAAGCCAATATTGATACATCTGTGGTAATCTACTTCACACATTACACACAGATCATTAAAACTAGGTTCTAAATAATGATACGGAACAAAGGCTATTATGCAAACACAAATAACTCAGATGTTTCCAGCTGCACACAGATGTCTGGTAAGCATCCTAAAATACACAGTCACAATTCAAACTAACTCTGGCCTAAGGGAATATTTAACACAAATAATTCATCTTAAACCAAGTGATCAAGAAAAGAAAACTCACTTTCAGGTATGCTTTTTTTTTTTTTTTTTGAAAATCAATTAGGTTTATTTTTCTTTGCATTTCATTGTATTGTTTAACTTTTAAAACTCTTCTATTCAAATAATTGCTTTGTTTTCATTTTATTAAAAAAATCTTAGAGCCACTATCTTATGATAAAGAGTATTAGTGATTTTCTGTTTCTAGTAAAGGTACAGTTGTCTTTTATTTATTTCTTTATTTTTAAAGATTTTATTTATTTGACAGTGAGAGAGAAAGCACAAATAGGCAGAGAGAGAGGGGAGGAAACAGGCTCCCTGCGGAGCAGAGAGCCCGACTCGGGGCTCGATCCCAGGACCCTGGGATCATGACCAGAGCTGAAGGCAGAGGCCATAACTCACTGAGCCACCTGGGCGCCCCTACAGTTGTCTTTTAAAATGAATATATCTAACTATTAAATTAAATAAATTAAATATATTGGGAAAATAATACAGGTTGTTTGAGTCTGTGGCTAAAATCAAGCGACTGGGATGGCAAAAACAGTGGGCAAATTAGGAACAGGTTGAGTTTTCTCATTGCATGATCCAACTTTCCCTTTAGCATCTTTGTTCGCATTTCTGGTTTCCATCCTCACCAACATTCTGTTACCCTGTATTGAGCCTTCAGTGCTCTTCTTTTCTATCTTCCTATGGTCAAATCTCAAGCAGGAAACCTTGGGTTCCATAATCTCTATAAAAAGACTGCCTAGCCTTGTGTGCCAGGTGTTGTAACAGCACAGAAAAGATCTACCTCCTACAGGTTAGACCAAGGCCTGGAAGCACTGTGGCCATTTCCAAGGCAAATGTCCTAAGCTACTGTCTTAACAGAAGCCACTGTATCTCAACTGTAAAACCACAAGAAGACCTTGGAGAGCAGTTGTTAGATTAAAGATTAGATATGTTAGATTAAAGATTAGAGAGGTCACCTGGGTGGTTCAGTCAGTTAAGTGACTGCCTTCGCTTCAGGTCCTGATCCCGGAGTTCCAGGATCAAGTCCGGCATTGGGCTCCCAGCTCCACAGGGAGTCTGTGTCTCCCTCTGACCTTCAACCCTCTCATGCTCTCTCTTACTTGTTCTCTTTCTCAAATAAATAAATAAAATCTTAAAAAATTAAAAAAATAAAACCTACAGGAGAGTGAAATTGCTCTAGAACTGGAAAACTTCAGATCAGAAGTTGAGACCTGAGAGCACATCAACCAGCTTCCAAATTTTTTTGGGGGGGGGCGTGGAAGGGGCTAACCCAATGTACTTTAATTTTGCGTAGTTGCCAACATTTAAAACTCAGGACCTTTCATTTAAGTTCTGGGTTTCTGATTGCTGATTGCTCATGCAATATCAGATGGGAAAGAATGGGCCTACTCTGATGGACAGAGAGAATGGGCTGGCCCTAAGACAAGACACCCCAGCCATCGTCCATCCCTGCCCATTGATACCTGCCTGGCCATTGAAAGTATCTGACTGGACACTTCTCTTTTAAAATAAGTACTAGTTTGAGGTAGTTTTTATACATTTTAAGGACATTGGATTGACATATTTAGGAAAGTAATACATTTTGATGGAATAAGTCTGTAAAATGTAACTGTTTAAACTTATTTCCCTCAAGGCTTGATGTGGTGGATGCTGAGGGAAGGACGGGAGGGAAGAAGGTACAGACACTGGAAGAGATGAAGGTGTAGTTCAGGGATCTGAACAACCTGAGCTACATTCTTAGATCCTCTGAAAACGTCTTTTCGATGGTCCAGATTACTGGCTAGTAGGTTGGCTATGTTCTTGTTTAAAGTATTTTGAGGTAAATTGTATTATTATGATCTTTGCAAGTCCTCTGCCCTTTACTCCTTGTGGAGAGTATATACTTCTCTCACTGACATTCAGCTTGGCTTCTGTAGGAAGACATACTTCTGCTTCTCCCTGGCATCCTGCAGACATCAGGCTCTGTCATGTGACTCCTTTCTACCAACAGAATGTAAGCAAAAGCAAAACAGGTCACTCCCCAGTAGCAGCTTTCAAAGCCACAGAAGAATGTGCTCAACCCTTCTCTTTTCTTTCTGCCATGAGATCTACACAGCCCAGTGAGTGGCTGCTCCTTCAGTCTGGGTCCTGGTGTAAACACGACATGGATTAGATCTGAATCGTACTTGGGGTGTACGTGTCAGATAAATGAGAAACAAACATTGTAGTTTTAAGCCACTTAATTTTGGAGTTTGGATACTGGGTCTAGATTAGCCTAATCTGACTGGTACAGTTATCAGCCAATATTCTAAATAGCTTTGATGCAACACAATACATTTTTGTAAAGACAGGGAAACATGGTATACTGTACGTTAATATAGCTTATCTGTTTCACTTTCCACATCCTATCCTATGTGGAATTTCACTTTCTAGATCCTGTTGTATGTGGAAGCCCCCATCCAGAATAGGCTGACTGAGTTCTACACTTTATTAGAACTAACTTGATACATAGTTTACATTTTAAAATTTTTGGTAAATTATGTCTCAACTTTCACATCATACAGATTTTTCATCATACAGATTTTTCAGCTCAATTTCTACTGCTGATAGTATGCTAAAGTAGAAAAAAATGACAAAAACTAATTTAATTTTAGTAGAAAGGCAGCCTATCACTACATAGTACACTACTAATTGGCAGGCTGCAAAATTATTTCCGTAATTTCATATGTTGTAACCAAAACAGTGTTAACATTGAAGGTTTTTATAATTATTGTTCTTTAAGCACCCATCATGATGTCCTCTGCATATCTGATTAACAGACTCCTCAATGTCAGCTTTACAGACGTCACTGAGTCCCCAGCCTCTTGCCTACAAGCAAGTGATAAACATAAGGTTGTTGACAGAATGAAGCTAGGAATATAAGGCATGCCTATCAATAGGAAAATGGTTAAGTTGTGGTATATCATCACAACGGAATATTATATATACACTGACACATTTATGAAAAACTATTAGGGACGCTGGAAATTGCTATGATATATAGGTAACTAAACATACAGCATTCTTCCACTGTATAAGACAAACATTCTACAGAAGATTAAGTCTGAAAAGAAAGCCCAACATTAATGATAGTATTTCTGAATGATAGAATTATGGGTGGTTTTTATTTTCTTCTCTACAATTTTCTCTTTTCCCAAATTTTCAACAATGAAAATGTTTTCTTTTTTATATAAAGTAGAAGCCTCTGCCTTCAGATCAGGTCGTGATCTCAGGGTCCTGGGATCAGGACCGTCAGCCGGCATCAGGCTCTCTGCTCAGCAGGGAGTCTGCTTCCTTCCCCGACCTGCCTCTCTGCCTACTTCTGATCTCTGTCTGTCAAATAAGTAAAATCTTTAAAAATAAAATAAAAAGTAAAAACTAAGAATATTGCTGTTTAGAATTTTCAACAGTGGCATTTCCATAGTGGTGATGATGAAACTGGCATTTACTTTCAAAACATGGAATTTTAAGAACATATGCTTGCTGTGATTATTTATGCAAGACTCAAAAGATTTAATTTTTTTCTTGACTCCTTGATGATAATGAGGTGATTTAGTGGGTAGTGGTTGTTCTCACCAGTAGCTAGAAACTGTACTTTGTAGTTGGAGTTCAGTTGAGTTGAACATCAGCATGTGTCATTAAAGTGCTTAAAACACAGGACACTGTACCAGAGTCAGGTCACCAAAAGATACTTTCTCCCTAATAATGAGTCATATTTGTTTTAGAATCATTAGAATTAAACACGTAACTTACAATAGGAAACTGATTCAATGTGCAACTACACAACAAAAACATCTACTTCTTAATTCATCCGAATCTCAGAAAAGACTTTTCTCGGGGTCCAACCTGGAATGTCAGGGAGGAAGATCTTTCTTTTAAATGACTGGATATTTCCAATTTGAAGTTTCTAGAGAATTTGTAAGCAAGTTGAAGATTTCAAAAAAAAGTGCCAAAGCGCCTACAAAGTTCATAAGATTTACACACATTTGGCCAGAGGAATGACTTGATCTAATATTAGCTGAAACTCCCTGACTGAATTCTGTTCAAGTTCAATATTACATTATGATCTTGTTTCAGAACTTACAACATCAGAAATCATTTTGTTGAAGTCCACAGATAAAAGAACAAGAACAACAAAAACAACAAAAATCACTCTAAAATCTGAGGAACGTGCATTAGTGAACAGTGTGTTCTCTTGCTGTCTCTGTGATTGGTGGTATATCATATACAGACACGAGTAGTTCACAGACATATCTGGGATGGGATATATAGAGAAGCCGGCAAATAACATGAAGTCACCTAGAGAGAAATTCCCTTTGCTTTTCCTATTAACTTGAAGAGAAGGCTGGATTTGGTGATACTAGGTTTTTAATATCTCTTTGATACTAACAGCATAAATAAAGTGGGAACAGACTTAGAGGTCTGAACAGGTAAAAGCATGTTGCTTGTATTAAAAAATGGAGAGTGGCATATTTGTTTGTTGTATTTATTACTGATTTTATTACCATTTAATGTACTATTTTGTTAGCATCTTTTTATGGCAATGATATTGATTTCCATACTTGGTTAGTTTCCATTTTAAGTTTATAATAGCAAAAATTACAAGCTAATTTTTAAAAAGATTTTATTTATTTATTTGACACACACACAGAGAGAGAGAGGCAAAGCACAAGCAGGGGAAGCAGCAGACAGAGGGAGAGGGAGAAGCAGGCTCTCTGCTGAGCAGGGAGCACGAGGTGGGGCTCGATCCCAGAACCCTAAGATCATGACCTGAGCCAAAGGCAGGTGCTTAACTGACTGAGCCACCTAGGCACCCCTGTAAGTTACTTTTATAGACAAACTGTTAAGTACATATTAGAGGAGACCCAGAGGAATGGCAAAAATTGAGAAGCAAGATCACATACAAAATTTGGGAAATTTTGCATTGATATAGTTCCCAAGTCATAACTTGGAGTAGATAATGATATAATTAAATTATACATATGAAATTATATATTTGAAATAGCAATTTTTATTTTATCAAAAACTCATGAAGAAGATGTAGTCCATATACACAATGGAATATTACTCAGCAATCAGAAAGGAGGATGAATACCCAACTTCTGTATCAACATGGATGATGCTGAGTGAAATAGGTCAAGCAGAGAAAGTCAATTATCATATGGTTTCACTTACTTGTGGAACATAAGGAATAGCATAAAGAACATCAGGAGAAGGAAAAGTGAAAGGAAGAAAAGTCAGAGTGGGAAATGAACCGTGAGAGACTAGGGACTCTGGGAAACAAATGAAGAGTTTTAGAAAGGAGGGCGGTAAGGGAATGGGTGAGCCCGGTGATGGGTATTAAGGAGGGCACAGATTGCAAGGAACACTGGGTGTTACACACAAATGATGAATCATGGAACACTACATCAAAACCAATGATGTACTGTATGGTGACGAACACACACACACACACACACACACACACAAACAAAAAACTTCTGAAATATTCTGACCCCTATTCCTTTAGTGTTTGTTTTACTCACATTACCTTTACAATCCCTTAGGACACACTTGATTAGGTTTCTTAAATTCAGGCAACTGATTTTAGCTCAGCTTACATGGATAAACATTCTGCTCGCAAAAGCAAAAACTCAAGCGCAAAACATCGTACTGTTTAATATTGTTCTGATTTTTCAAGTGGACACACATGTACAGTCATCACTGAAGAAAAAACAAAACAGTATCCCCTTGTTCCAGGGTAAGGTCTAGGCATGTGATTCAGTCCAGCCCAGGGAAGGTTTTCTATCAACTGGTCATAACAGCTGGTTCTGGGATGAGCCAAGATGAGCCAAGAAGAACCATCCTTGGCTCTGAGTGGAGTTATCAGAAGGGAGCGGTCCATTTTCCCCAGGGTGTTTAGTTGACAGAAATAAGCCTTAAGTGGCAAACGGCAATACTTTCACCCTGAAAAATGGAACTTGGTAAGAATGATTCCACCATGGAACAGAGCCAAGAGAAGGAGAGTCTTGTTTGTTGAACATCTGTTATTGGGCACCAACTATGGTTACTTCAACACTGGAGACCGAGCTCTCAGGACAGAATTATTATCAGAGCTATGGTAAAATCTCTGCCCTAAAGGACTTTGTCTTCTAGTCAAAGCAGGCTAGAGAGAACAATCAAATAAATGAGAATAAGTTATAGAATCTGTGACAGCTGTTAGTGCTCTACCAAAGAACAAAGCAGGGAAGGAGACTGAGTGTCAGGAGATGAGGGATGTGCTTTTAAACATGGTGGTAGGGTGGCAACTAGTATTTGAGCAAAGATCTCAAAGAGATGAGAGAGAAAGCCACTGGATGCCTGGAGGAGCTTTCTGAGCAGAGGGAACAGCAAATGCAGAGGCCGTGAAGTGAGAGTGGAATGAGTGAAGAAGAGGAAAATAATAGGAAATAAGTCAGAGGAGGATTTGGAGGATAGATCATATAAAGCCTTATTGAGCATTATAAGGATTTAGTATTTAACTGAAATGAGATAAAATGGGGGCATCCTGAGCACCACTGTGGCTTACTGGAGACAAGGGTGGAAAGAGGCTGAATAGGAAGGGGTTGCTGCCCTGATCTATGTAAGGGATATTCCAGCTTACAACAGGGTGATAGCAATGATAACAATAAGATGTGGTAGATTCTTGCAGAAGTCAGTTGTTGAGTATGAGAGAAAGAGAAGAGTTGAGGGTGATTCTAAGATTTTTGGCCTGAGCAACTAAAATATTGGGATTTAAGTTACTGGGATGGAGAATTCTGAAAGGGACAGGTTTGAAATGGGGTGGATGGCATAGTCAAGAACTTAGTTTTAGAAATATTCAGTTTGAGGTCTTTTAAGATGAATCTTGAGGATGTTGGTTGAGTGCTAAATCCATCCATACTGAAAACCAGAATTACCACTTGACTTTTTAGTTACACAAAGCAGAATATTTGCCCTACAAATTCTTTCTTGCTATCTCTGAACATAAAATTCTCAATATGTTTCCTTTTAGAAGCCAACAAATTTCATCATTTACATGCCATCTGCAATTTTTCCTCATCAGTGCCTTTAGATACAAGATGTTCTTAAGAGTTAGCTCCCCTTGGGTTGCAAGTAACAGAGACCCATTTTAGATTACTTAAAGAGGCTAATTAGAGTTTAACTCAGAAATGCTTCCAAAAAACACAAGTATTTGGATATCAAAAATTAAGTGTTTAACGGAAGTTACAGTATTTAACTTGAGAATCCTTGTATTATTTTACATTAATCAAAAATAATCACCCAGGATCTGTACTGATATAAAGGCTTGCATACTAAATTCCATGATTACGAGTCCATGAAACTTGCACAGTTTAAGTAAGATGGTAAAAAACTACAGTAAGTGTTTTGAATTCACAATGTTCAGTCAAGAGGAAGTATATTTGATTAATAATAGTCCTTCAGGCTGGCCTGCTTTAGCTTTCATTCATCCATTTAGCTACCCAATCAGTATTTAACCAGTGGTTTGTAGCACCATGCTTGCCACTAGGGCTGGATGAACAAGACACAGGAAGATTCTTTCCCCATAAAGTTTGCAATCCAGGGGGAAAATCAGACAGCAAGCAAATAATCAAAGGCGTAATCTTAGTTCTTTATGTCTAAAGCATGATGATAGTTCTCTTTATAGAGATAATCACAAAAACGTTACCAAAATTCTTAATAGGATTTGGAGCTAAATCCAGGACAAAGGTTAGGATGACTATTGAGAGTTGCCAGTAACAGGTAAGAAGAAAGGCTTTAAAGAATCCTGTTTTACTCGCATTTTTGGTATCTTTAAGGAAAAATTAACATAAAAGTGAAAGTTTAACACATGCTTTTTATATACCTAATCTTAGAGTAATTAAGGATTTCAATGATCTCTATGAATTTCCCACCCAACGTAGGAAATTTTTCCCTAATAACACCTGCAGATCGACATGCAGACTCTGAATGATTTGCAGAAATACAAACGTATCACCTTCAGAGAGATTTTATTCAATTGTTGGAATTCCCATCAGACTACAGCTTTGTGAGCAAAGGAGTACTGTCTACCTTTGATCACCTTACCCACGTCCTAAGCATGAAGCAAAAATCCCAATAAATACTGGTGTTAAACGGGGCATGGATATTCTGATTATATGGCTGAAAGAGAGGACAGCACAATTAAGACTGTGTCTAGCAGTATCCAGCTACTTAGTCTGTAATTGGAGGGAAGTGATATAACCTCTATAAGCCTCAGCATTCTCATCTCTAAGGTGAGGCTACCAGCAGCTTCCAGGTCATGGTGTTGTTGTAAGAAGTGAGAATCAGTACGAGAAAAACATACTTAGAACAGTGACTGCAGATTGCTCTAAGTGTCAACCATTAAAATCATCATTGCTATCATTACTGTTGTAAATTTCTACTTTAGATTGGGTGCCTATATGCTACACCTAAATCAGAAATTTCTTTTTTAAATTGTATTTCATTCATTATACATTATCATAACATTCCTATTGTCTTTTCCTCATATCTTACCAATTGCTAAGTTCTTCACTGATTCCATGATGATGTCACACAGTTTTGTATAATCATAATTTTCTAGCAAGTAATCACATCAATTATTAAGTCAGAGGAAAGAGCCAGATAAACTTGTTTGCATATATTCTTGTAATCAGAATTTTTGATTGATGCTGTGCTTTGAATATATAAATAATGATGTATATTTAAATCTTACTAATTCAGAATTGTTATTGAGAATACCAAACATATTTAGCGAGAAGTTCTAAACACAGAATGTTTTCAGTTTAAGTATTTCCAAGCCCATATAATACTTGGTGTAACCCCTGCCATGTATTATGAGAAAGAGATTGGGTCAGGCTTCCCCTAATAACTAGTGAAGGATAATACTGAATTATTACATGGGTTGGTTGCTTGTAAAGGTATGTTACTGAAGATTTATAATGGATTGTTGCTAAACTTTCGGTCTGCAATCTCATTATACTAGTAAATTAGTAACCAAGTTCTCTTTTGTATAGATCATACAAAGATGAACGTGAACGTTGCTCATCAAATTAACACTGGCTAACTAAAATCTAAAGTAGTAGAATTATGTTTTATATATATGTTAACTTACCCACAAAGCTAGTCAATGATATTCCATTTTATGCTATTGGTATTCTTAGCAATTTTATCTAACAAATGTATGTTCTTATACAAACTTGGAAATTAAATATAGATATAGAAATCAGGCAAAATTGAGGTCTCATTCCCATAGGAAGCCAGTTAAGCAAACATTTTTACAGAGTTAATAAATTCTGAAAAGAAGAAAAATAATTTTCTGTAAATAAAAGTAATACGTTATTATGTTAAAAGTACTTCATCCTACATTCCCATTTTCCTTACCTATACAATGTTAATAGCTACCTGATAGCTACCTCCTGTGGTAGTTAGGAAGTTTAAATGTGGGAATGCATGTAAAGCACTTGGCAGATAGAACATTCTCAATTGCTACTAGCTGTAATGATGACAATGACAAGGACAACTGAAGTGGTTGCACTCCAAGAAGTTACTAACACAATACAATGATTAAAAATATAATTCTGCTATCAGTCTAATTGAAATATATGTGGAAGACTATGGAATTGCAAATCACTGATCTTCCTGTAATGTAATTCAAAGCCAAGTTACGTACAGCTCCTAACTGCTTGTGAATTTACCTGTGAATGCATAGCTAACAAAGACTCAGCTTTCAAGGCAACTGACATCTCCAGTTAGATTTTTTAAAATATCAGTATATTCACATGCACCAACATCTTCTGATGGTGATCTTTTAGTGCATGCTGGCATCTTTTGAATGCCAAAAAGGCATCAAAAGGAAAGAAAAAGAAGAAGAAAACCACTCTTGACTCTCTGGTGTGAAATTTAACTTATTCACGTGTACTGGAAATCCTCAAGCTTTAGGGAACTAAAAAAAAAACCATGAAAATAAACCAGGCTTATCATTTTAAAAGAAAAATGGATAGACTCAACACACCACAATAAGGTTTTTCAAAAGGTACACATTGATTTTCACATGGGGTTTCTATCTAAAGATTCAGGGATCTCAGGAAGACAAAGATATGTGTGTGTCTGAGTTTACAACAGTCTGGGATTGGATTTGTAGCATTCAGTGGGCTTACTGAGTTGGGTTGTGCAATTTTAAATGAGAAAGAAGGCTACCATAAACTACTTCCTTGCCATTCAAAAAATTGAATCTACGTACGAGTTTTCTTTGTGGTTGCATTCACTGTGGTGCTGAAGGGCCCAGCACCAGCACTGTTGTAAGCCCGCACAGCTGTGTAATAGGCCAGATTACTCTTCAAGCCACGGAGTCTGGTTGATGTCTCATTTCCTGGAACTTTCACTTTGCTTGATGATTCTTCTTCTCCATTATTCCAGTAGCGCACCTGGTCGACAGAAAAACATAAAAGATGGAAAACATTGACACAAACACTACAACACTTCCACGAAGTGGTTTTCATGAAAATGGGTACTATAATGTATTTATATTCATCATTTACACAGCAAATGTTCTTTAAGGACCTACTATGTGCTAGGGGTCCCATTAGATTCTGTGCCAGAGGAGAAAAGGGACTTTGGGAGGAGACAGAAAATAAACCAGATAAAGAATCCAGATAAAGTCAAAGACAGTGAGAGCTAAATACCCCTGGACTATAGCTTATTAAAGGAAAATGAGGGTGAAATCTGCAAATTTAATAGAGCAGGCTGTTCCTCCTTCTCGGGCCTTAACCAACCAGGTCCAAGTTCAACTCCGGAATGCTGGCAGCTCTGCTTCACCTCGCCTGGATGGTGGTGGTGCCCTCTGGGAAGAAAGAAAACTGTCAGAGAAAAGACTATCAAAAAGCCAGCTGGCCAATGGTTTGTCCTCCAGTGATGGCCAGGTGTCAACAAGGCCACCTGTGCATGCAGAGCTGCTGAAGAGAAGAGGAAAGCAGTTAACACAGTTAAATTTAAGTTATGCTAACACGTTTTCTTTGTACTTCATTATTCTGAGTTGTGCAAAACGATCTGAGATGTTATATAAAGAAAAATGTATATGGAGGATAACATATAAAAAAAGCTTAATGAGAATATTTAATAAAAAAAGAAACAAGGGTGTGAAAAATCCAATAAAAATACATGTTTCCCATCTCCAATTCATGCTATCAAGTTTTGCTGTGCTGCGCTATAGAGAACGGATTATCCAGAAAGTCAAAGCAAAACCAACACAAAAAGCAACAGCAACAAGACCACCAAATTGTTCAGGAAAAGTACAAGCATTCCTCAGGCTGAGAGTGGATATCACCATTTAATCGTGTAAAGCCGAGCCCAAACACTTAACATAAACATGTAAGGCAGACTGGGTACATATTTTTTTGCTTTCATAAAGAAATGCATATGCTCTCTCCCATATTTCTTGCAACGTGTGCCCTTTCTGACTGACTTTCATTTATCTTCTCTTGATAGCAAAATATGAAAACAGAAGACCATTTCTATAATTTGTGGAAGTCAACAGATGTTCGAGCACAATGAAAATGGCAGTTGATTCTTAGCCATCAGTCATGAAGGCAGTAGACACTTAAGGGGACTGTGGCAAAATAGACAGCCAAGTTCCATCTTAGGGAGTTACTACTTGGCTCTACCAAGGGAAGGAAGATCCAGTGGTTAGAGGTCTTTTATTTTTTTAAGATTTATTTATTTATTTGACAGAGAGAGAGAGAGAGGAAACTGCTGACTATGGAACCCAATGGAGGGCTCGATTCCCTGACCCTGAGTTCATGAATAAGCTGAAATCAAGTTGGAAAATTGACAGACTGAGCCCCTTTTGCTTGTTTGTTTTTAAGGAAAGGAGAAACCTTTATTTTAATGTGAAATGGCCCAAATTTAGAGTTGGCTCAATTTTTTTAAAGTCACTGTGTTATCCAAACAAAGCTTGTTTATGATCTACTTAGGATAACCAACTTTAGCCCTCTGGGAAAAATACACTAGAAGTTACAGTGTTTTGGGGAAAAAAAAAGGGTAACTATGAAATTCTTTAGTTAAAAAAATCAGTAGAAAAATCAGATTTTTCAATAATGATCCTAAGTTAGCACACTAATAATGTACTAGGGCAATATTTTCCTTACATATGTGTATGTATGTGTATGTATATATATGCATGTGTGTATATGTGTATATGTATGTACATGTTTGTGTTTATATTTACATTAATATTTATATTTACATACAGGACCCCTTAAATTCATGTAAAATACTGTGTCCATGTATATGTGTATGTGCATTACTCTTGGAAAAGTTATTAATTTTTATATAAACCTCAAAAGAAGGATATGAACCCAACGATCAGGACTAAATTGAATATGTAATTTCTACAACTTTAAAGCACTGAATTAACACTGAAACTTGATGATATTTTAGCAAAAAAAAAAATCTATGTATCTTAAGGAACCCAGTATAATAGAAAATTACAAAGAATTTTTTCATTAATTAAGGATAACGTACAAATTGTCTTTTATAAAGCCACAGCCAAGTAAAATTATTTTTTTAAAGATTTTATTTATTTACTTGAGAGGCAGAGGGAGAGAGGTGGCAGAAGAGAGCAGGAGCTGGGAGGAGAGGGAGAAGCAGGCTCCCCGCTGAGCAGGAAGCCCGATGTGGGGCCTGATCCCAGGACTCTGGGATCATGACCAGAGCCAAAGGCAGGTGCTAAACCTACTGAGCCACCCAGGCACCCCTAAACTGTTAATGGATACTAAAAACTGGTACACATTCCAAATTCAACAACAGTAAACACTAGGTAATATTAGGTTTAGAGGACTCCAAAATGGTAAGACACATTCCCTGCCCTTGAAAACATTATCTGCTTATTATAAACAAAGAATGACACAGAATCAGTAATTAGAATAACATGCTACAGGCAGCCTGGAACTTGCAGCCTTGGGTATAGCACAGATTGGGGAAAGAAATCACATAATTATGAGCCCTTGAAACCCTCAATTAACAGATGGGACATCAGAGGCCCTCAGGAGTTAAGTAACTCAATCAGGGTTGTCCTGTCATACACACTGGTCTCTGCTTATGGGCCATTCTTTTTCTGGTATGTCAAATTACCTCAATTTAAGTTGCCTAAGAAAGTGTTCCTCAGGTGACTGATTTAAAGGAGAAATAAAAACAATTTTTAATAGGCATAAGGAATATAACTTATAAATTTATTGATAAAAAGCACTTAAGGTTCTTGATAGCACTATGCTTTTGAGGTACTCTATATACCAGAACGAGAGATTTATTTTTGTATCTAAGTTGCTGAAATGAATTAGAAATATTTAGACCATAGAGAAAATTTGTACCAAATTGGAATGTGATATTCATTGGAATTGATTATGTAATCTCCTTATATAGCTTTACTTACAAAATTGAATAAATGTGCATACAACTCAAACATAAAGAACCAAAGCAGTACATTAATATTTCCAATTTTCTATGAGTAGTTAATAAAATATGTCCTATAAAATTTTGCTCAAAAATATTTAATAAGGGTAGATAGTTTTTTTCTAAGGAGGGAAAAGTAAAATAAATAAATAAATAAATGAAGAAAAATAAAGGAGGGAAAAGTCAAGAATGAAATAAAGACAAAGACCAAATTTTCCCCTCCCAGTTGTGTTTGGATTTAAATGGTAAAAGTCCTATACCTGAGAAAACAGACTGTAAGTCCATGCTAATTCAGATTTTATAGACACAATCACAATGCAGGGAAGAAGAAAGGAAACCATATAGACTGAAGGAAAACTTCTGCAAATATAATTGTGCAGTCTGTTAACTATACTTCAATTAAAAAAAAGATATGTCTAAAGATATATATCTATATAGAGATAGAGAAAAAATATATATATGTACATATATACATATATATTTATTTGTATAACACTTGATGGGAAAAGAGTTACTATAACAATGACAGAACATGAAAGTTGCATGTACTAAAGACGCAGAGAAAAATATTACAAAATACAAAAAGAATCTTGCTAATAAAGAAAACTAGCTGACTAGGCTCGTGGGAGTCTAGCTACAAGATACTGATCTGAAGTGGATCTCAAAATAAGTATATTTAAAATGTCCAAATTCACTAAAGAAGGGACTGAATCTATCTTGCCAAGAATAGAAGATTAAAAAAAAAAAGGCAAAGAAAACTGGATGGATTTGAAAAATATCAGAAAAATACTGTATTAACAAATAGTCAGTGACAGAATTAAGCTAAAGACTACATGATTGAAAAGAGAATTAATAGTTGGGGAAATCGGAGGGGGAGACAAACCATGAAAGACTGTGGACTCTGAGAAACAAACTGAGGGTTTGGGAGGGGAGGGGAGTGGAGGAATGGGTGAGGCCGGTGGTGGGTCTTAAAGAAGGCCAAGTAATGCATGGAGCACCGGGTGTGGTGCATAAACAATGAATGTTGGAACTCTGAAAAAAGTAAAATTAAATTAAATTTAAAAAAGAAAAGGGAATTAATAAATCCACAACATGGAGAAAAAAATAAAAATTATGAAAACAAAGAGATATGGAAGATCAAATGAGAAGTTCCAACCAGAGTTGCAGGAGAGATGGAGAAAAAGGCAACAGTTAAAGAGAACATGTCTGAGAATTTTCCAGAACTGAAGACACATCTTTTCAAGTGGTAAAATCTGAGTTGGGCAGGGGGTGGGCAGAGAATAAAAGGTAAATCCATTGCAGAGGAGCAGGTGGTCAGAATAACTGTGGCTCTCAACATTTTTCCATCACCATATACCTGAGAGTAGCTCAACCTCTGGAATATCTGTGTATCACTGTGCCTTGATTTGCTAGTATGGATTGTGCACCTGTGTAGAGAGACAGCTGTACTCCTTGGCATGGCAAACAGCAAGCAGGAAGGGCAGATGCCAAGCTCTGGTCACACACCTGAGGCAGCTGTCTGTCTTGGTAATCACCATAGCTCTACCATCCAAAGCAAAGCCTGCATATACTAAGCACTCAGTATTGTTGAGTT